>NC_056729.1:987590041-987680041 GCF_019279795.1 Protopterus annectens
AGTAGTGCGCAAATGGGATTGGTGGGGAAATAAGAAAATAAACCTAAAAAAAAAAGCAGTCTAACTAAAATCAGTTTTCTGCCATGCAAGTCAATGGCAGGCAAAAGACAACCTGGCTAGTGAATAGTAGTTGCTAAGGGGGGCGGCATAGTGTGATACATGTAACTATACATTAGCAGGCAATCCTATGCAAATGAGGGGAAGGATAGTGAATCCCAGTTTTCCCCCAGCATGTGAGGCAGGTCCAAACAGGGTAAGAGTATGAATAGCTGAGTGCAAGACTAGGAGGTGGGTGACATCATGGGTGGGTGTGTCAGGCATACTGTAAGTGGATTGGAGCCCTGTGGCTCGGGTATGCTCCCAGCTTAGCACAGCCAAGCTAGGGAGTGCGTCTAAACCTGCCCAGCTCTCTTTGCAAACTGTAAGTGGGTGTGCACACCATGCACTGGGATTTACAGGAAGAAAAAATAAGTTAAACCAGGAAACAGCAGCAGTGTGTACATCCGAGTACTCTGTTTGCACGGTGCAGCCCCGGGTCCAAACAGAAGGGCAATGGGAAGGGAAATCAGCAGTAGGAAGGTGATCAAGGAGAACTAGCATATCTGGCAGGTGAAATGTATCAGAAGCAGCCAATTACACAGGCAGCAGCCCAGCCCAGCCCAGAATACTATTATAAACTAAGCAAACACTTTCCCCAGTGGTGTTTCCCACACTCTACGTCACCAGTGTATACAAGCAGGGACATTTTAACAAACAGTCTTACAAAATGAGAAGGGCTGCAGCAGGCAACATAGAACAACATGTGCAAGACTCTGGGGGTGGTGACGATGTGCATGCTGCCGAACAACCCACAGTGAGGAGACGGAGAAGAGTGTACAGACTCAGGGTAATCTACCAGGGGCTACATGAGCTGGAGATAGTGGAGCAGTATAGGGTGGACAGAGACCTCCTACAGCAAGTAGTTGAGCTGTGCCGGCTACACCTGACACACCAAACCGAATGAGGGGAACCCATCCCAGTGGATACCAAGGTATGTGTAGGCCTAGGTATACTAGGCACAGGTACCTCCCAAAGCACAACTGAGGATAACATAGGGATCTCACAGGCATCAGCATCCAGAGTATTCCACCAGTGTCTGGATTACATGTCAGCACAATCCAGTGAGCAGGTATATTTCCTCAACACCTGTGAGGTGTTGACCGGCAATATGCATCTCTTCCACCAAATAGCAGAATACCCTGGGGTAGTGGGTGCTATAGACTGCACACACATATGCATCAAAGCACCATCTGGTGAACAGGGTAGGGCCTACATCAACCGCAGGGGCATCCCGTCCATCAACTGCCAGGTCGTATGTGATGCCCAGGGCATTATAATGAATGTGTGTGCTGGCTGCCCTGGAAGCTATGATTCCCACATATGGCATCTGATACAGCTGTACCAGAGATTTGCCAATGGAGACATCCCCTACAGTCACCTAGAAGAGGATGCTGGGTACACACTAGAGACGTGGCTGATGACACCCATCAGAAATGCACACGCACCTGAACAACAACGTCATAATGAGGTACACGCACAGGCCAGACATATAATACAGCATGTGTTCAGGATGTTCAGGTCACAGTTCCAATGTCTGAACACATCCAGTGGAGCCTTGCAGTATGCTCCAAATACATGTACCCAAATTGTTATGGTATGTGCGATGCTACACAATATGATCTTTTGGAAACAGCTGCAGCAGGAACAGCATGGGGCAGGGCAACACAGCCCCCCACCAATGCCAAGGCCTGCATAGGTTAGGTTCATAGATTAGTACTAGGCTAACTGCCCTTGCGGGCCATTTTTTTAAGCCTAGCCAATTATCCCCTGTGAGATTCAAACCCTGTACCTTGTGCCTGTAAGGCAAACACCTTAACCATTAGGCCATCCTCCCAACCCCATCTGCACAGGCATAGAGTGACCCAGAGGAGGAAGAACCTGAGCCTGCCCCAGTAGGCAGAAGGAGGCATGCCCAGTATGCCCTGGCCTTGGCAAAGAGGCAATGCATATCACATGCACTGAGACAGTAGGGTCCTAGGGAATGGCAACTCTCTCCAACTCACACATACAGTAAAAGGGATGCCAAACATGACACCACCTGTGCTCAACCATGTATAGGGAGTGTATTATGTGCATCTGACATAGGCAGCCCTCCAGCACCATCCACAAGTCTGGTGCACCCACATGGTAAGTCAATCAACCTAACAATTGCCAAATGGAGTAGAATGTATTGTCACCTGTAGCTATGGTATAGATGTGAGCATGCAAGGGAATTGGGTGGCTGAATGTTATGGCAGCAGACAGTAGACACCCATAGTGCCACACTGACATGTGTAATACATACTGGAGTCACCATAGTAGCCAGTACTACACAGGGAGACAGAAGCAACTGCAGGGAATGTGCTGTGTGAAATGTGTGTCCATATGACTCACACATGCCAGTCAGGATGGTTCACATTCCCAGCAATAGTCGCAGCTATGAGGACAGGTGGACACAAACCCAAACAGGGCTTGTGCCATGGTGCCAGAATGATGGCTAGGGTTAACCCACCCCCAGGCCTACACAGACAGATCACAGCAGGGCAGGCAGTGGGATGGCAGTTCTGAAGGGTAGGATGTAAGACAATAATATGTAGTGCAACCAAAGCCACGATCTGTAGTACACTGGTGTGCCTCTAGACAGCATGATAGTTAGCAATACAAAATGAAATGTAGTACATGACATACTAGTACAGTCATAGCAAATGTGTACAAGTGTCACTTGTGCCCCCCATCCTACATAGTAATAGGTGTGCCCCCCCCCACTCCCATGTAGACATGTAGAAAAAGCCAGGTGCGCCCCTACGACCACTCCCGGGTAGAAAAATAGTAAAAGTCAGGTTTGCCCCCCCGATCCTGTGTAGAAATGTAGTAACTTGCATGAGTAGGTATACTAAGATTGAGCAGAGATGCCCAGAGGTTTACAAGGTAGCAGGATAGGTTGTAGCATGTGCACAATATGCAGGTCTGTGTGTGGTAGGATGGGGTGTGTTCCATATTGTGTGAGAATGGTCAGTATGGATGCATGTCGAGGTAAGACCTGGTGGCTAAAGCCCAGTACTGCTGATGACAGGGACAAGCCCTCACAACTGCAGTGCCAAAGACAATCCCTACCAGTATACCACTTGCTAGCAGTAAGCCAATGTAAATGTATGGTGGTAATATGTGACGCCATCTGAAAGACTGACATGGCATGGGTGTTGGGCTTGATATACAAGCAGTACACAGGGTAAAGTACCCCAGACATACAGTATACATTGTATCACTGGGAAATGGAGACACCCTTGGAATTGTACATACAGGTATGCATCACAGCAACTGGTCCTGTAGTAGGGGATACTGGTGATGTCTGGCCGAACACCTGCAGATCACAAAGGAGGTAGGACTGATGAATTGGGAAACAGGTGGTACACCTGCACATGTCAGCATACCAGGAATGCCCCAAGCATATCTGTGTGTCAGATGCAAGTACTGTCCATAGCACACATGCACCCAGCTTACGTAAACACGACCCAGAGGTACCTCTCTGGCCATATCTCTGCTGTGGGGAATAGGTACAATAAGACCCCTCCTGTACATGGCAATAGTGGAAGAATGCAACATGCAGTGCATGTGTCCAATGCAGGTGTGTCCCTAGTGTACGTGGCACCCTGCCAGCATCCACACCACCTGATCAAGACTGATAGAAGGAATTTGCATGGACACCTATCACACCTACTCTGTCACCAAGGGGAAAATACTGTCTGGTGGTCTGCGACTGTAGGCCTGACAGAATGCAATGGCCTGCCACATGTGACCCGCAGGCACACCTAATGCCCCACAGACCTCTGCCAAAGATCTGTGTCTCACATGTACTGCCAATGCATGTGGAGCCATGGACACCAAAATAACAACATAACACATTCCACATAAGCCATATGAAAGGCCATGTGGATAAATCACAGTAACGTGTCCACCATGTCCCACTCATGAACTGTGGACCAACACTAAATTACACCTGTGACGGTGTGATACCTTAGGTAAAGTTTCAGAGACTGTATACATAATGTCTAGAAGAGGTTATAATAACAGAGGGGGGGGTGCATGGACAGCATAGAATGTGCAGGGTCTGATAACAAGCCGTGTGCCCACACTATCCCTGGCTGCAAACACATAAATGGTTGGCTACACACCTGCCCATACACCACAATAGGGCTAATGTCCTGACCCATGGCCCCTGCTTCTGGGCAAACTCTGCAAAGCTGTACAGCTGTGAGACATTGCCACAGCAAGATAAGCCCAGAGTGCCTTGTCAATGGGTGTACAAGTATGGGATCTGATACCAGCACTCTACCAAGGTGCTGAACCGGATACACAGACCCAGCAGCAGGTGTCTGCAGCTCTCCCTCCAAAATGGCTTAACTTACCATGAATACATAGGTGTCTTCCCACAATACTGCACACAGCTGCAGAAACCCTTGTCCCCCAAGACAGCACTGTGAGCAAGAATGTCCACCTGGCAGTACATGGAGACTGACAATATCGCTGTGTATAACAATACACATGTCTGAATATCTCTGCTAACAGCGATACCATGTGGCTGAAGCAGCACAGACACAATCACCTACAGTACACACTATCCCCTGCACAGTGTACCCCCATATTGCCAAATGATCAACGGATACCCAGCAGAACCACCTTGTTACCTGTAGGTGTACAACCCAAAGGTCTGCACTAGAGTACAGACTACCTAGTATTGATCCACACATGCTATACAGAAGGGCATACTGGGCATGCTCACACACTTGGAGAAATGAAGGCAATGTCAGTCAACAACATACTGAAAGGCAATGTCAGTCAACAACATACTGAAAAGTCATACTGGGCATGCTCACACATGTAATCAAAAGAAGCTCATGTCTGCAAACAGCAGTGGACCAGACATATCTGGCAGTCACAGATGTTAGTGCAGACACTCCCCAGTATGCAACACCCATGCTTTGCACACACAGAGGATAGGAATTCATGCATATATCCAAGGACAATACACTATAATAATCCAAATATACACATACATAGATGTGTGGGAGAGAGTGACTGTGACAAGGAGCCAACCATTATGAGGCTTGTCCCCACCCAGCACACAGCCAAATTACTACAACCACATGATGCTCATATGTCACTCACTGTATACATTAGCCACCAGTATCTGTCAGCATTACGGACTATGTGATGCAAGTGCTAGCTGTGAAACATGACTGTACAAGGAAGAAGTTATCTAGCAGCTGTATACACGTACCTGTGGAATATAACCCTGCATGTGCCCGCATGTGGTGTGTCAACCTCTAGATGAATGGGTTAGGGCCCATGCACACACATTGCCCTCCCCATAGACCTACTATGAAAAATCAGCTGAGGTCATTCACCTTGAAATACACCCTTGGGAAAAGTGTAGCCCAGTAATCTCTGTAGCGTGTCCCTTAACTGCGTACTGCTGTAGTGTGATAAAGTAGCTAGGTAGGTGTTCTAACCACAGACGTGACAAGTGTGTGTGCATGTGTGCATGTGTGCATGTGTGTGTGTGTGTGTGTGTGTGTGTGTGTGTGTGTGTGTGTGTGTGTGTGTGTGTGTGTGTGAGTATGTGTGTGTTAGTGTGTGTGTCTGCGTAGAGAGCAATGCTTTTTATGGTAGCCACACTCCTTACAACTCCCATACTCAACTTTGGCAAGGCTGCTGATGTCACCCACCTAGAAATACACCTCCAGGAAGGTTGTAGCCCAGTAATCACTGTAGCGCATCCCGTAACTGCGTACTGCTGTAGATTGATAAATTAGCTAGGTTGGTGTTCTAACCCCAGATGTGGCAAGTGTCTGTCTGAGTAGAGAGCAATGGATTTTAGTGTAGCCACACGAATTACAATTCCTATACTCGAGTTTGGCAAGGCTGCTGATGTCACCCACCTAGAAATACACCTCTGGGAAGGTTGTAGCCCAGTAATCATCATAGTGCATCCTGTAACTGCGTACTATTGTAGAGCGATAAAATAGATAGGTAGATGTTCTAACCCCAGCCCTGGCAACTGTGTGTATGAGTTTGTCTGTCTGTTTGTGTAGAGAGCAATGGATTTTAGTGTAGCCACACAAATTACAATTCCTATACTCGACTTTGGCAAGGCTGCTGATGTCACCCACCTAGAAATACACCTCTGGGAAGGTTGTAGCCCAGTAATCACCATTGTGTGTCCCATAACTGTGTACTCCTGTAGAGTGATAAAGTAGCCAGGTAAGTGTTCTAACCCCAGATGTGGCAACTGTGTGTGTGTGTGTGTGTGTGTGTGTGTGTGTGTGTGTGTGTGTGTGTGTGTGTGTGTGTGTGTGTGTGTGCCTCTGTCTGTGTAGAGAGCAATGCAGTTTAGTATAGCCAGTATAGCCACACGCATTACAATTCCTATACTTGACTTTGGCAAGGCTGCTGAGGTCACCCACCTAGAAATACATCTCCGGGAAGGTTGTAGCCCAGTAATCACTGTAGTGCATCCCATAATTGTGTACTGTTGTAGAGTGATAAAGTAAGTAGGTAGGTGCTCTAACCGCAGACATAGCAACTGTGTGTGTGCGAGTGAGTGTGTGTGTGTGTGTGTGTGTGTGTGTGTGTGTGTGTGTGTGTGTGTGTGTGTGTGTGTGTGTGTGTGTCTCTGTGTAGAGAGCAATGCATTTTAGTGTAACCACACAAATTACAATTCCTATACTAGACTTTGGCAAGCCTGCTGATGTCATCCACCTAGGAATACACCTCTGGGAAGGTAGTAGCCCAGTAATCACTATAGCATGTCCTGTAACTGCATACAGCTGGAATGTGATTTAGAACTGTGGCAGGGTTCTTTCCCCACCCATGGCAGTTCTGAATGTTTTGTGTGTGTCCATGTCTGTATATGGAGCAATGCATTATAGGCAGTACATTTCACATGGCCCACTTTGGCAATCCAGCTGATGTCATTCTTTGTGAAATACAGCTTTGGGGAAGGAGTTCCCTGGTAATCCCTGTGATGCTTCCTATAACAGCTCCATGCTGTAGTGTGGTATAGTTCTCTGTCAGGGGCTCTACACCTGCACATGTTGATCGTGGATGTTTTGCGTGTGTCTCACTGTTTGTGCTGAGAGAAATGCATTTTAGGGTAGTCACCTGCAGTACATTTCAAATGGCCTACTTTGGCAATCCTGCTGATTCATTCATTGTGGAATACATCCTTGGGGAAAGAGTATGTCAGTAATGTGCATGGCGTGTACTATAACTGAGTAGTGCTGAGGTGTAATAAACTAGTTCGATAAGGGGTTCTACTCCCAGACATGACAGATGTGTGTGTGTGTGTGTGTTCGTATCTTGTGTAGAGGTGGTTGTTAGCATGTCATGTGGCCAATGTGGAGCGGGTTTTGCATAAGTCTTATATGCTGGCCCTACTACATAGCACAATATCCACAATACAGGGATAAGAGATGTGAAATAGCTGAGAGGCTTGGGTGCAAAGCCATACCCATGCATGTGACATCAAGGCCAGGCAATCACATTTAGCAACCCCAGTATTACCCAGAGCACACTCTCAACACATGTCTCATATGCACACACATGCCTAGGCAATAGCCAATATGTGGATAGTGCACTGCATATTGGCCACTGATAGTAACCATGGAGTGATAGCAGTGGGCTACAGAGGGCATGTCCCCTGTCCATCTGTCCAATATGCATGTACATGCTGACAGTGCACCTCCCCCATGTTCCCCAATGGACACCTGCACCACCTGTGGTGCCATCACATGTGTCCCACAATGGATATAACATACCTGACAGCATGCCCTGTATGGACAGTTGCCACTGACACCAGCGAATGCTGTCAGCATGCCATTAATGTAGGTGCAGGTAAACATGCTGCCCATTACCGGTCCCTGCCACAGAGGAAAAGACTGGCACATATGATGGTAATCTGTGTGCATAACATGGGCAAGACACCCCAGGTACAGATCCACAAGTCACTGTACACGCATGTGGGGGGTGTGCACATCCCAGACACTGTCCATGTCATGGGGTAAGGAACACATACATGTCAAGCAATGTACAGCACTGGCCACACACAATAGTCACCCAGGTGACTGGATGGGGAATACAATACCCACATGTCATAGGTTCATAGGTTCATACTAGGCTATCTGCCCAAGGGCATTTATAAGCCTAGCCCATAGTTATGTGGCTTTCGCCACCCCTTTAATTTGAATAAAACTATGCCTATTATTTTGCTGTGCCTCTGTCAAGCAGTGACACTGAAGTAATCCCTGGGGTATATCTGCAATCTCCCATCCATTGGTCAAGATTCCTCTTGAACAAGGCCAGCGAGGTGCTCTGCCTCACATGTACCGGGATTTTGTTCCACAGCACAGGGAGTCTCTGGGTGATAAATTTGTCCCTCCAGCACGTTCTATTAATAACCGTGTCAAGGTTTAAGTCTCCCGCCCTTGTGGTTCTGAGGGATCTAGATTTTTTGAGGTGAAGCATATTCATCAAATCTGGGTTTGACATGGCCTTATATGTCAGGCACAGGTCACCTCTGAGCAAGCGGTATGAGACTGAATAGAGCTGGAGTTCTTTCAGTCGGGCAGCATAGGACATATTTTTGAGACCCTTTATCCTTTTGGTGAGGAACTTTTGGGGCCTTTCCAGCTGCTGCAGGTGTCGGGTCAGATACATTCCGATTGGGGCATTGTACTCAATCATAGGTCTAATGAGTGATGAGTACAGGGGGACGATGACCTCCCTTGATCTAGATGTGAATCCCTTCATGATCAGGTGGGCAATGTAGAAGGTTTTCCTAACTACTTTAGCAACATGAGTGTCAAACGAAAGGCTACTGTCAACCTGGGTCCCCAGATCCCTGATGACTTCTTCTGTGCTCAGTGGATTGCCACCTATATGGGAGCTAGGGGTAACCTTGTTTTTCCCGAAGGGTATGACTATGCATTTCTTGGCATTTAACTTTAGGCCATGGCTCTGTCTGGGCACGAGTGGAAACTACAGCCCTGAGACACAATGCAGACCATTGTCATGTGGCCTGATGCCAAGGTATACCCATCACCTACCCTTGTATAGCTTGCTGCCACAGTCTACCACCACACACCCGTGCAGACATGCACCCATGCATGGCAGTACTGCACCCTGTGTGTTTGTCTGTGTGTTGTATGGTGCGTATGTTCACAGCCACACTCACTACAAGCCACATACGCATACAGAAGCATACTGTCAGATGTCAGACACATCCTCATACCCTTTGCCCATACAACCTCCATACAATGGCTGTGCTGTGCTGTGCTATGCTTAGCAGTGCATATTATTAGATTTGCATGATAATTGCCTTTTAGCATTGATTTCCCCTTCGTCACTTGTTATATATGTGTCATGTATCCTCGAAACATGTGTACGGACACGGTCTGGGGTCCTGGGAACTTCTACACTTTATTACAATAACACCTCACATCTGGACTTATTGCTGTACTCTAGTTCACATATGCATGTTCTGTAGTCAGTTATGGCACATATAACTGTATACGGATGCCTTTCACAGGTTCAGTTTGGTTATACTGTGGTGGGGACATGTTTACTACTACCCACTCTTCTATACGTCTGTTATGGCTTGGTGGATAGCTACTGGGACTATGGTGTATGGGGTCTTGGGTTCATGACCTGCATGGCTGTTTATTTTGTTGCCGGGCTGACAAAGGCCCATTGGAAACAGAGTGATTAAGGCACTCTAAAGCAGTTGTACGTCCGTACGCCCACTTACTACTGCGTACCTATGCCTACTATTGCCTATTTGTGCTTACACCTGCTTACTAGTGCCTTACTCCGTCTGACACAGATACGTCACATGTGCATTTTTGCAGTACTCCAGTTCATATATATCAGCTATTTATTGGGCTTTGCAACAAAAATATTGGTTATAACTTGCTTTATCATGTAAAATAGACTGTACTACAGTGGGACCCGAACAGAGAATGCCTGCTCATTTGTCGGGTGCTCTACGCACTACACTATTACTGTTCTGTTTCATTTGCATATTTTAACATATTGTACTACCCATGTTTCCTTCCCCTGGACCCCGAGCTCACTGTACACAGCATCCATCCATTCTCCAGTTGCTAGTCCAGTCATACCACACCTCCACACATTTCCCTCCATGCACGTGTCGGTACTCCTCCATTATACTGTTTCCACCCAAGCTTCTGCAGGCTCTTCATCCGTTTAGTCCACATACATTCTAGCCTTCTCTTGATCCTCCTCCGATACTGGTGGGAACATCTATGTGACCCACAAGGTTTGGTTCGTTCCACCAGGGACGGACCTGTTGTTGTGTCATGAGTAGACTTTTCAGGTCTACACTGTTTCTCCCACTGATAGCATCCTGCCAGGGGTTTGTGAAGCAGCAGATTGCTCACACACCGGGCCTGCCTCATCTCCTGGTTCAGTGGATCCAACGCCCCAGGTGTGACATTCTGTGCATGAAGCATGCCCACACGCCCCATGGCGTGCACCATTTTTAATTCCTCTCTTCAGTATTATGCAAGACTACTGTTCTCACAGTATGTTTGGGCAAACACTGTTCATTGATACACATAGACTGCTCAGAATACTGTGGTTGAGCTATGTGCACATGTTTGCTGGTATTGATCTACATACTTACATACATTTCCTATACTGCTGAATGACTGTGCTAGATGATATGTTTGTGATAACAGCTGCTGGATGTGTATCTGCCATGCCTTTGTCGTAACTCACTTAGAATATGGTGTGCAGGGTGAGGGGGTTGGAACCTGGGAGTGCTGATTATTTTGTTAATGGGCACGACGAGAGCTGATGGCTACAGAGTGCCTAAGGCACTGTGGAGGAAGTGTAGGTCGGTATGCACTGGTGTGCATGAGGCTCAGACTTGCTGACCTTCGGTTATGGTATCTTACACTGAGTTGGCCACCACATTGCTTAACCGGTGTGGGCATTGCTTGCTGCCGCCAAAACAGCTGTAACACTATTTGCTGCCGCATTCATGTATTTAGTTCACATTTGTTGTCCAGGACAATTCGACTGGATGCTTTCCCATTGTCAGTGGTGGCCCAGGGAGTGGAACTCCACAGTAAACCCCAGCAACGCATTATACATACTACTGAGGTGTACACATTCATAGAGAGTAACAGACTTACCATAGCTATGTACCACATTCTTCATGCCTAGTACACATTAACATGTTGATATTATACATGCTTAGGTCAGGCTTACATGTCGGGTATGACTGTTGACAAAGGTCAGTTTAAGGTGAAGTGAGATTCCAGTTTAACATTTCTGGATAGGTTACACCCAGGTATTCAGGTTAGGTTTGGTTATGCCATACCTGTGTGGTTGAGTAGAAGAGAATAGTGAAAGAGGAGGTAGGCAGGTGGAGGGCAGGACACTGTAAGAGTATAGTAGGCCACTGGAATGATTGGTCGGGGAGCAATAGGGAAGGTTTGCAGGATGTTGGGATTTGTATGCGAGGCAGGACAGGAGGTGTCGGTTTCACTAGTTGGTGTAGGGGTATAGAATGTTAGTTGGGGGGGGGTACTTCGCCAGGTTGTGAGCATGTGCTGATCCAAGTGTGCTTGAGGTGTTCCTGCATGTGTTATTTACATGTGTCATGTGGGACAGCTGAGGTAATACATATGGGTAGGGGTTTCCAGATTCTGCCATTATAGTTGGGGAAGAGGGTGTCACCTACTTGTGACTGTGAACATTAATAGTAATGAAACAGGGGTCGATAGGTAAGCAGTGTTAATGGGGCACACAGAGGGGAAGATAGTAGGGGAAATATCCAGGGATGTGCAAGAAGGCTGACGGGAAGGTTCACTGCATTTGGGGGTAGGTCTGGACACTCCCACCCCTGGGTGGGGGTGTTGACAACAATAATACCTTGTGATGCCAAGTAGTTTTGCTTACATGTCTACAGTGGGGTGTTGCGACCATGTGTTCTTTGCTGCTATTTAGTGGGATTTGCAACAACACATCTGGTTACATCGTACTTTGCCATGTAAAATAGACTGTGCTGCAGTGGGACTCATACCAGATGTGGCTGCTCGTTAGGCGGCGGGTCTGCCCAATGCACATTATTGCTTATATCCCTGGGGCGGTCTGAATAGAACTGCGCCAACCAACACCTGCATTCCTCGGTCCATAATTGCATACCAATAATCCCCCCCCCCGCAACTTCTTTACAGAACTCATCCATACTCTGGGTGTAGGTCAGGTCTAAACACACTACTACACACTGCCCACACAACACTTCACGGGACCCATCCCGTACGTTGTCTCGACCCATGGGTCATTAGGCTTTCCCACCCTTGTAGTCCGGGTACATACACGCCCTGCCTTGATAAGTCATTGCACGGGCTGCCTCCTATTACAGGACAGTTTTTGGGGTGTCCTGCAAGGGACACTCCTGTCTGTTCCAAGATTAGATTTAGTTGGTCCACTGTGCACCCCCCCCCCCCCCCATTTGTATCCTGCCTGTGGTTTGGGGAACAGTGGATTGTTTACATTGTTTGTGTGTTTGTATATTTCCACTGTCTGGCTGGGGGCGGGGTTGATGCTATGTGTTACACGTTTGTTGATTGGGCCCCTCACCCCCATTGGCACGGCCTGTGAACATATGTAATTCTTAAGTGCTGTATCACATCATAGCTATATATCTGTGGATATCTATATATATATATATATATATATATATATATATATATATATATATATACACACACACACACACACACACACACACATATATATATATATATATATATATATATATATATATATATATATACATACACACATATATATGTATATGCATGCTTATATATATATATATATATATATATATATATATACATATATATATATATATATATATATATATATATATATATATATATATATATATATACACACATATACACACATATACATATATATATATATATATATATATATATATATATATATATATATATATATATATATATATAGATATTGCTGTGTAAATATACATATATATATATATATATATATATATCTATATGTGGGTATTTATATATATGTCTGTCTATGTATGTATACATTTGTACTACAGAGAGGAAGAGGTATATATCTATTTAGTTATGGGTATATATACACACACATACCTCTACATATTTAGCTACATATCCTGTAATGTTGACTGGTATTGCTGGATACTGTGTTTTATGTGCATACCGGCCAACCTTGTGTGCCACTTATGCTTTGCGATACCTACAACTAATTCCATTAGTGTACACGGAGTCACACGTAATCTGTTGTCAGTACCAGGAAAACATTCGTCCCATGTGGGACAACCCGAACATTGGGTATTCAACTTTAATTTACACCCATTGTTACATAGGTACCCATGGCTATGAGCATGGACTACGGCGTGTGCCAGACCTAGGTTACTTGGGTCGAGACAACATACGGGATGGGTCCCGAGGGGGGGGGGGTGGAGGGAGGGCAATGTGGTGGTGTGGTAGCTATGGGCTGGTAACCAGGGTAGGGCTGGTGGCTGCTTGTGTGCAGTGGGTGGGGGATGCAAAACTGTGGGCAATGAATGTATGGGTTGGGGATTGCCTGGGTTGGATGGGCCTGTACTGCTCAGGCCACCTAGTGGGTGGGGGAGAGGGGTATGTGATGTCAACATGTGAAAAATAACAGAGGGCTGATTTAAATCGCTACTTCAATGACACACGTACAATACAGCTTGGTAGTGTATTGCAGAGCGGATGTGTTTGGCTGGGCGGGGGGGGGTATGCCAATTCGTATGTGACATATATTGTTTGGGGCCTCTCAAGCCCATTAACGGTCCATGTGGACATACATATTTTGGTTCATCTACCATTGCTATTTACAGATGTCTGGCTATATATACCTCTGTGGGTATATTATATTTGCTTACATATTTCTTACTATGTCTGCATATACCTACTGAGACATATATGTAACTTGCTGTGTATATGTGGACATATAGATGTTGACATATATATATGTGTAGTTGGCATTTGCATTTATATCTGTTCATATATTTGTATGTATATATATATATATATATATATATATATATATATATATATATATATATATATATATATATATATATATATATATATATATATATATATATATATATATATATATATATATATATATATATATATATATATATATATATATATATATATATATATATATATATATCTGGATATTTACATATATAGGTATATATATGTGGCTACATCTATAGATATGTTGTATCCATTTAGACAGTAATATATTTGCACACACACATCCATCTAGCTGTAGGTATACATTCTCTGTACTGTTGCATGACTGGGCTGGGGTTATGTTTCTGACAACATACGATTTATGTATATCTGGCATGGCTTACTGGTAAATCATTTGGGTATGGTGTGCATGGCCCTGGGTTCCGGCCTTGCAGAAGCTGTTTGTTTTGTTGCTGAACAGAACACTGGCCGTTGGATACAGTGTACTTAAGGCACTTTAAAGCGGTTGTAAGTGGGTTTGCGTGGAAGTAAGCACTACTAGCTTCTCCTTTACTTAATCTGTGTCGGCAGTGCTTAACCCAGCGCAAACACACTTGCACATGCTTACTAGTGCTTACATATGCTTACTGCTGCTTATCTGTGCTTACGCCTGCTTACTGCTGCCTTATTCATTATGATACTGACTCTTCACGTGCATTTCCTGCAATATTTGTGTTCATAAAAATGTATGTTATTTAGTGGGTTTTGCATTACAAATATTGCTTACACCATGCTTTGCTGTGTAAAATAGACTGTGCTGTGCTGGGACTCGAACTGGGAATGCCTGCTTGATAGGGGAACGCTCTGCCCATTACACTATTACTGACATGTTTCATTTGCAAATATCATCCTTGTTATCCTCTTCAGCCTTTTAGGCTGCTTTCACCGTGGTTAATGGGTACACCCACGCACCTAAGGTTAGCTGTACTCAGAGCTTTAGTCACCAGTACAGGTGTTTCTTCTTTTGATTTTTATGTCCTGTTGCTGTTGTACACACGGGGGACTGTTGGTGAGGATATGTGGACACCTATGAGCGGTATCACTCATTTATTTCCACTTTCTGCTGTTCAACATTGCAGGGGCATGTTTATTCTGAGGGCTCTTCTCTCAGGCATGCCCCCTGCACTCATAGACACTCCGTGTAAGCCTGGGGGCTTGAGCAGCATGCCTTCATTACTATGCATGGTGCTCTGCAGTCCTGCTCCTTAGCGGCTGCTTCCGTGCAGGCCTAGACTAGTCCTGCATGGAGGATTAGTAAATCTGAGGGATTATCACTGAAATGCTTAGACAGCTGGAAATTATTTTTATTAAAATTATGCACTTTGGATTACCTTAAAGTAAACAAGGATACCGAAAAATTAAGTTATCTCAGTGCCTGCTTTTCTATCCCCATCTGTAGGTACTGAGAAAACTCAGGATATGTAGTTAAGTGGTTAAAAATGTATGCCTTTTTTTTTTTTTTTCATGATTCAATATCTTTTCATCTCATCCATGGGAAGGGCTACATCTTCTCCACATTTGCTCATAAAATGCTCAGCTTCAAAGTCATTGCACTGGAGAAGGAAAAGGCACTCTGCATCAAACCTCTAAATAAATGGAGAAATTGAGCAACAGGCCAAATAATGCAGTATGCATACTTGGGTTTCAAACATTTCATCCAATCACGAAGAGTGGAATATTGGTGATCTGGAAGAATATAACAAGTATCTTCAGGATAATGGAACTGTCTACCCTCCCAGTGTGTGCTTAGAAATATATACTAATGTAATCTGTGTTGAGCTGTACACATGTGCAAGCAAAACTTTGCATTGCCATTTGGTAGTGGATGTACAGGTGTCTGTCAGCACAAGTGTTCTGGTATGCCCTGCCGTAAACATACAATTTTCCAATAGCAAATTTATTTCAGGGTTATTCTCTGCAGACTGATGAGCAGCAGGTTCATCATCTCTGACTACATATCACTGACATCATTCTAGACCATGAAGATAGCCAAGCATAATGCTGTTTCAGCACTGTTGTCCTGGTTTTGTTTGTCATGTCTCCCAGGTTCATTCTGAATATGGTCATCTGTATTAGCACTGTACTGTGTATATTTAATGATATTACATAAACATTTAAAGAAGAGGTAGCCTCTTGACTGCAGCATATGCTAGAATTGCAGTCACATCAGTTGGCATAATCACTAATACAACTGTAGAATCAAGGCAACACAAACACCTTTTATAACTCAATGTTGTTCTCCATTCTGCATTGCAAATAACCCTGTTTGTTCAGATTGCAAATATGGCTTTACAATGCAAAAAGAAAATGCACACATACAGAATCAGCACAGAAAATGGTGCATATGCTCTTAAGATGTAAATGTGACCTCTGTTAATTAAAAAAATCCCACCATCCATCCATTTCAGACAATCACCCCCCAGCCAATACAATTCTCTGAAAACTGAAAATTTGGAGGAAGTCCATTCAACCAGGGGCAAGATTTTATATTCAAGATTATTGAGCTGCTGGGCTGACTGCAACTATGTTCTTTTTAAAATAAAATGAAGAATTATTTAAAACATGTTCGAAATTAAGCTTGTACCTCTCAACTGTCCAGATTATCGCAGAATGTCCAGATTTTTTGGCTCATATTTTTGGTCTGTTCCGCATAACATTTTTGGTTTTCTGGAAAAAACTGGGATGATCTAAAATTGAGGTCACTAAATAATGAAATACATTTGAGTTTTAGACTTCATGTCCTTCGGAAAATGTATGTTGAAACAAATCCTGTTACTTAAGCAATGTTTTAAGTTTATGAGCAATATTTAAAATGCCCCTTTTTTGGGCCTTTGTACCCTCATTTTGTCAGGTTTTGTCCAGATTTCTTACACTAAGAGGTTGAGAGGTGTGATTATGCTATTCACCCACACTGTTTTCACCCTTGCACAATGCACTTTTATCTTCAAAATAGCTTATTCAAAACAGATGAGCAATGGATGCTGCTAAGTTGTACTGCTGCTGACAACAACTGCATTTCTAAAAAAAGTAGTAACACTATTAGAAAAAATTCTATTCAAAGCACCACTGAACACAATGACAGAATATTCTTATGCCAGTAAGTCTCAGGAGAGATGACAGGTATCAACATGCCTAAATTTTACATGGTACAGAACTCTTCTCATTCCCCTAAGTAGTATAGATTGTCTTTCATCCCATCCTACAGTTGTTTCTATCCTTTATGCTTCTGACTCACCAGTGAGCCTCAATTTAACCTAGTTTTTAGCTTTTGAAAGCCTGTAGAATCATATTCTTCCCCCAGTACTAGAAATTACTTTCACTCCTCACTAGCTGGCTACAAATAAAGTCATGAACACGTTGGCATAACTTTATTATTTCATCATTAGTCGACCAATATTTTCCTCTAGCATGTATTAGTGGTGAAGACTTCCAAGGTACTGATCATCCAGAGGGGCACTCTAAAATTCCCAACACTGTGGTGTTTTGTGCTGCCTAGGTGTTGTAGCATCAGTGTCACATCTTCATGCTTCTGCTGAAGGACACATATTCCTTGTTCACAAGTACTAGCACATGACCAAGAAATGGCTGCTACTAATACTAAGTGTAACATATTAACTGTCAGTGACACAATGTGTTCTGTATCCTGACATGCTGCCAAGTATGACTGTGTCTTGGTTCACAGAATTGTACCACTTATGTTGTAAATGGGGTCTATATCACTTTGTTGAATTGCTATTCAGTGAATAATAGTTCAATGAACCTCTTTTTATCAAAGCCACTATTCACTGATCGATAAATTTTTCCTAGGGCAAACCAGCCTGTCAAGCAGGACACTGTGTATAGATGGGCACATGTAGATATCAGAGCAATTGTCTTAGTATTGTAGAACTTCTCTTCCACCAGAGTTTTAAATTGTACTTCTGAACTTGAATGCAGTTTCATAGCATTACAGGATCACAAAGAAATGCTAATCTAAATGGAAGGGGTTGCAGAAATAAATATCCAAGACAAATGCAGGTGAAAACACTTCCAGATTAATACGTTCCGATCAGAACGGGATGACCAGTAGGAGATATCACTGCACATGTATTTGGAATAACCCAAAACAAGTCTCCAAAAGTGGCCTGGAAGAAATAATATTTGAACATTGTGGTAATATGTGCTAATGAATGGCCAAAGTTTAGCTGCTACCACATTCCTGTTAAAAAGTTAGTTAGATGAAGGCAGAACCATCAGCCTATAAATAATTACATGTGAGCTGAAGTAGGGAGGTGTACCTAACTAAGACAGATATCCATGATTGGGACTTTTATTGGTGAAGGCCAACATGTGCCCCCCCCCCCAAAAAAAAAAAAACAGCTATTTCCCAGTAAACCAAATAGGATGCACAAACACACATGTACCTAAGTAAGACAGATATCTGTAAATGGGACATTTATTCGTGGAGGCCAACATGTGCACAAAAAAACTTTTTCCAAGTAAACCATATAGGATGCACAAACATGTGTACCTAAGTAAGACAGCTATCTGTGAATGGGACATCTATTGGTGGAGGCCAGTACATGCCCAAAAAACAACTATTTACAAGTAAACCACATAGGATGCTGAAACACACCTATACCTAATGTATATTGCACCAAGCATATATCCAAAAGTAAACTCTCTTATATGCTCTTGAAAAGAAAGTCAAATAAGCATATAGGAGATTCAGCTTTGGCAAAATATACAGTCAATATGATCACAGCAAGATTGGAGACTATCAGCATTAGTACAGGGGTCACCAAGCCTAAATCAAGACAGTAGATGACTGAAATTAGTATCAATGCATGTAATTCTGCAATGATTTAGGAGAGCTTTGTTGGTAAACTAGTTGCAAAATGTAGAATTTAAAAGGATGGAAGCACCAGAGTCACAAAAAGATATAGACAAAACAAGAGAGATAATGTCCTATAATAAAAGCATGTAAGAGACAACAAAACGTAGGCTGACCTGACCCCCCCCCCCTTATAAAAAGAAGCTTTACAAAACTAAATTATTATGAAAGGGAGCTACATTTGGCAAACATTATTAGCCGTATCAGTGGCAAGCTCAGGCTGGAACATAGCCCATTTTGATAAGAAATAAAGTTCTGAAATTTAAAACAAAAGAATTATCAGTATGAATATCATTGGGAACATAATTAATTTCTGATTCCTTTAGATACCAATGATTAGGTAGGGAAAAAGAAATCCCTAATGATGTCCTTTTCAGCAGAATTACACACAGAGTGATAATGTCAACAGTTGAGATCTATGTTCAAGTGTTGATAAGTAGTGTCCTCATAGAAGCACATACTGAGCATCTATTGTTATGAATCAATAGGAGCGTAGTAACAATACAAGGCAAGCAACAGCAGGAACCTTAAAAATGCCTTTCTATATTCAGCATGAAGGAAATAAGCAGCCACAATTAAAAGTTCTTGCCAATGTTTATAAGTACTTAATAGTGTTTATCTCTCAAACTGAGTAGGATCATAATGCTAACCCTGATATAAATTTGTGCCTACCCATCTAATCGACAAGACTAATCATAACTGTGAACAAAGTAGTGCTTTGCCTGACCTATAATGGTAACAGGTAGAAAGAGCCAACAGAAAAAAAACAGAAGTGTCACTATTTTCTAGAAAAACACATTAAATAATCCCATCCCATATCCTGTAAACTTTCTCTAACTTGGAAGTCCTACTAGCCATGTTAAAACTAAACATTCATAATGCAGTCACAATAATAGATATATGTACCCTGAGGTAACAATGCTAAAACACTGGAAGATATTTTCTGCTGTGCCTCCTCAGAAATTCCTCATGATACCATAATATTGGGTGGTGTTAATACTGACTGGTAAACCATAGAATCTTAAAACCCAGCCTATAATATACATCTGTACAAGTTCACCCAACTAGATATAAAAAAGCCACAGTCAGACAATCAACCCTGGACTGGATCCTAACATTCTCTCCAAATAAAATACTATCCAATTTAACTCTTTCAGACAGCATAAGTGATCACTTACCATTCTACTCCATAAGGTACCAAAGTAACAGCCCCAAAACACATCATTATAGCCTGGTAAGAAAACTTACTTATTTTCATGAAGACACTTTTATTAATACACTACATCTCCTTAACTAGAAGTCAATAAAACTTTTCCCATAGACGATGCTGTCACTGAGTTCAATAAAATCCTTCTAGGAGTTCTAAATGCACACCCTCCCCCAAAGAACAAAAATATTAAAAAAACAACCCTGCCCCATCATTATCTTTAGCAACTGATCAACTTGTGAAGCAAAGAGACAAAGCATGGATGGTCTGGATAAAAATTAAAACAACTCTGACTTTACTAGCATATACACAATTATGAAACCTAACAGTACAATTCATCACCAAAGATAAGAAAGCCTAACATTCAACCAATCAAAAACATACAACTATTGATCCAAAACTTTTCTGGGCTGAAATCAATAAACTGTTAGGTCCAGGACAAGCTAGACAGCTGACAACAAAAACACAGAACCAAATGATACCAAAGCTAGACAATTTGATACCAACTTCATGCAGACAGTAGTCATTAACAAATCAGGTAAGCTCTTGATTCCCCTACTGAGTCAGAATTTCATGAGTGCTTCATAGGTGACAACATAATTTCTGCTTATATTTTACTTGTGAGAGAAGGAGCAGTGTGCATTGATTCATGACTGCTTCTGGTTGGGAAATGAGGGTGTGTGCTTGACATTCCTCATGGTCTTGTTGCTATTCAATGAATCTACCAGGAAAAGGCTACAAGCCTACAGAACCTTGCATCATCTAGGACAAGACTGTGGATCATCAAACAGGCTGTGGCCTGCTTCTCATCTTGGGATTGGTGCTAATGTTTTGTTTCTGGTGAGAGAAAATGCAATGGTGCATTGTATCCCAGCAGAGTGAATCTGTGGTGAGACCAACACTAGCAGTAGCCAGGCAGTAGCCACTTTTCATCATTCTTGACAGGCTAATTCTTTGTATTCAAGTACTGCTTGATTTGTTTCTAACTGCAGAATACCTACCTAAATGCTCCGTCCTTAAATGTTCAGGGTCTACATATTAGTTTTCCCTCAGGTGTTTGGCTGTTCACTGTCATACCTCTCAACCTGGAAACATCAAAAATCTGGACAAGGCCCATGAAAAATAGGTACAAATCTGCACACTGTTTAACATAAAATTTGCATATATGATTATGTAACCCCACCCCCTCCGATGGAATTGTGGGATACCAACTTTCAAATGCAAACCGAAGAGCAGACAACCAAAATATGGCACCAGAGTCCCCCTGCAGCCATTCCAGTGTCCCATTACCTGGCTATTTTGCCCCATTTACCATAAACACCAATGTGTGCATACTGTTTTACTTCTACAATGATTTGGATTTTATTTTTACATAGCACAATGCACAAACACCAATAGACATCTGTTAAAGCAATACTGTCTCACAATGAAAATAGAATTGGTATTGAAACTTCTCTGCTCTTGCATTCCTGTTGTCACTTATAATCTTTTCCAGTTATCTTTGAGATCCTTTCAACTGCAAAGTGTTGGGGAAGCATCCTATCACAACTATTCATAGGTTCATAGATTAGTACCAAGCTAACTGCCACTGTGGGCCATTTTAAGCCTAACCAATTACCTCATCTGAGAATCAAACCCTGCACCTTGTGTCTGTAATGTAAACACCTATTTCCTGTGCGAATGCTGTGAAATACACTGAATTTCAAAGACAGATGCTTCTCCAGTGAGCAAGCAGTAATCAGATCATTCCCCAAAATTAGACATCTTTCTGAATGAGCATGTTGTCAACCCTCCACATTTTTATTCATAAACAGCTGACAAAGCTACCTTGCAGTATGCATTCCCATCTCAGAATTCACTTACTTGTGGCACTATAACACTGGGGATATTGGTCTCCAAATGTCAATTCAAGGCACTTCTGGGTGCCTGTCTACTTGTAATCAGCACACAAAATAAGGAAAGCTGCCTTCACTTTTAAACTCCTATTAGGTTCTTCTTTAAAAATAAATAAAGGCAAAACTATCACTGTAATAGTATCATTCTACATTTAAGTTCCAATTTATTCTACCCTGTAGACTAGCTTCCTAGACAATGCCCTATCAATGTTAACCTGTGGATACTCATTTCCCTTACTGTCAAGCACTACCACCTCTTGACAATGTTTGCTAAGTGATAGTGATGTTCATATAATGATGGATACATTTTTGAAAGGGAAATGATGTAAGAGCAAAAGTCCCTGTAATCCAAAAGTCATCTACCTCCATAAATCTAATCGGCATATAGACAAAACCAGAAAGCTGACAAACTCCAAAGAAAACTATTTGAAGACAAGCACACAAAAAATACAAACACAATAAATATTTTAAACAAGAAACTATGTTGCCCCTGCACCACCACATGGGAAGTTTTACAAATCCATTAAATGCTACTTGCAAACACAGTTTGCTGCAATATTTAATTAAAACTATAATTTCAGTTCAGGGGTAAAATCAGAGAATGTTACAGCTACGTTTTAACATTCAGCTCTGTTATCTGCCAATGCCAGAATCTAAGCTAAAACTGTAAAACGGCATAAAAGATCTCAGCAGGACTTGGAGTTAGAGCTGAGAGATAATTTTAACAGCTTATTAAATATCAAAATCCACAGCGATGCTTACTCACAAAGAAGTACCGCCAGTAGAGTGGATTCTGGATGTGTAGAATGTGTGAGCATGGAATTTATGAGATGCTGGTCATATTGCCTAATACATGTCTGCCAGAATCTGTGTAAAATATGACACAGAGGTGGAATTTCATGAGGAGAAAAAATATGCTTCTCATGGAAAGGGCTACGATTACCAGAATTTCTTTTAAACTTTATTTCTCAGACATTCTTGAAAATCCTTATACTCAGTGCTTCAAGAGTAAAAGTTTAGGAGTACCATAATTCCTTTTAGATTGTGACTTTCAGATAATGGGTTAAGACCATTATCATTCTTTTCAATGCACCCTTCATATAAGGGGTTAAAACTGCCATCATTCCTTCTAAACTGTACCTCTCAGATAAGTGTTTAGCACAGCGGCTGTTACTTTCAAACTGTTCCTCTCACATAAGATGGTGAGGTTATCATTATTATTTTTAAATTGTACATATTAGAAAAAGAATTAGGACCCCCAGCATTCTTTTTAAATTGTGTCTTTCAGTAAAGGAGTAAGGACCATCAGTATTCCTTAGAATCTGTGCTTATCAGTTAGGGAGTTATCCACACCTCTCAACTATAAAGAACTCTGTAGAATGTCCACATGTTTGTGCCATATATTGTTTCTCATGACATTTGTGTTTTTCTGACAAATCATTTTAGATTACAGTCAATAAATCTAACAGTCATTTGATTTTTCAGACTTCATATCCTTCAGAAAATGATTGCAAATTTAAAACCTGTTCTCATAGCTACTGTCTAGGTTTGTTAAGAAATCTGTACCTGAATTTTGGCCCTTGTCTCTGTCCCCGATTCTGCTGCTAAGATGTTCAGAGGTATGGTTAACATAACCAGCATTCCTTAGAACTCACTCCTCTCAAATAAAAGGAATAAAACTACTACTAATCCTTTAAAACTGTGCCTTTCAAATCAAGTGTTAGAACTACCATCCATCCTTACAGATTGTATCAGTCAGATATCAAGTAAGAATTATCCTTATCACTTTGCACGCCATATGTCAGATAAGGATAAGGGTTTAAAACTAAACTTGTTTAAAACAGTGTCTTTCAAATAACATATGGCTCAGCACATACCTTTAAATTGGTATTTTTCAAGTAAGAGGGGTAGGTCTCTATCTTTACCTGTACACTGTGTCTCTCAGATAAGTGCCTTGGCGGCCCACCTGCAAAATGCATCTTCATCCTGTAACATAGTAAAAGTTCCGATTAACGGCAACACATCAACGCATTTCAAGTTTTCAACGAAAAACACCTTAAGCTCCTGCTCCACATAAAACGACAGGCTCCACATAAAACGACAGGCTCCATGACGAAAACAGCAGCAGCATAACTTCCTTTCAGCCCAGCCAGCATTTTAAACAGAAGCCCACTTGAACAGTCCAGCCGGAAATGTGAGCAGAGCTCAATTCCGATAAGCTGGTAGCACGGACGGCGCTGACGTCATCGCGCACGTGATGACGTCAGCGAAATAGCGCGAAATGTAAAAATAAATTGGAAATAAATCGGAAATGATGGGGTGTCAGTCGGGAATCATGGCACCCCATCATTTGGACCCCAAAACTTGGTAAAAACCGAGTAATTCGGGACGGTTGGGAGGTTTGTTCACTGTATAGACTAGATACTTTAAGTGACATTTTTCCTGTAAAAGCACAATACAAATTTCACCAATACCTAGTTGTATACAGGAAAACTAGTTTGCAGTGATAAGCACTGTCCCCAGAGTTGTAAGTCAGATATTCCTGACATTGCTTTATATTCTCACTCCAACTGTCTAATCAATAAAAAGGGTCTGTTGACAAGGATATGAACTTTTCCGCTATCTCAGTTACTAGCTTGGTGGATATGGGCATCCTGACGCAATGTAGAAATGTAACCTTGCTAAGCTAAAAAGACCTACTACATGAAGTACATGTAATAAATACCTTCAGCAGCCCAGAATGCACTCTTTCAAAACAACACCCACATCAACACATAGAGCCACATCTCACAGAGCCTCTACTTCTAAGCCCATAAGGCAAGCCACCACACAATCAAACATTCTGCTCATTGAAGACTCCATTGTGAGGCACACTGATGTCCCTCTCACCATGCTGAGTAAAGAAAAAGTCACAGTCACTTGCTTATCAGGGACTATGATCTGCCACATTATGCACATACTCAGGTCACTGGATCACAAGTACCAGTATGACTCAGTAATAGTCTATGTGGGAGTAAATGACCTGAAACATACTTCCCTAGGCTATATGGAGAGAGACTTCATGGAGCTCTCAGAATATGTGTCTCAGGCTGGTATGAGCCTAGCATTGAGCAGTATTTTACCTTCTCCAAGGATGATGCCACAATGGAAACAAAAGATGACAGACTTTAGTAACTGGCTTAGTTTCTAGTGTCATTCTAAGGGGGTGCAATACTTGTCAGAATGGAAGGAGATGATCAACAGACTATGCTGCTTAGCCACAGATGGTCTGTACCTCTCCCCTCTAGGCTTTTGAATATTAGCTAAAACATGGTCTTCTCCCATATTGTCTTTTTTAGGCAATCCCAAGCTGAAAATACTTCCGATATAGCAAATCAAACCAAGATAACCTAAAGGTATTACTGCTCAATGCTAGGAGTCTAAACAAAACCTCAGCTCCCTAGAAGCTCTCTTTACCCTAAAGAATGCTGATGTCTGTGTAGTCACTGAGATGTGGTTCAAAGTTGTGGAGAGCACACCAAAAGTGCAAGCTCATAATGCCTTCCACACATTTAGATCAGCTACTACACAGACAGGGACTAAAGATGGAGGTGTCTCAATTTACATAAAAAAAATATTTACATCAAGGCTAGTCAAATAGGACAATGCACTGGAGATGCTCCATGTTCAAATCACTATAGGCAAAATCCAATACCACTTCTTTGCAAGCTATACGTCCCCCTCTATTGGAGTAACTCATCATCTAACCCAATACCATATTCATGGGCAACTTTAATTACCCCACTGTTAACTGCTAATCTTATATGACACCAAATGTGCAGGAACAAAGATTTCTGGATTTTGTAAGCATACCCATACTGCAATGTCATCGCTGGAAAATTCAGACTACAAAATGGTCTCCTTTGAAGTAAAAATAAAACCTGGAGCCCCAGCTAATCTTGAAATATTCAGGAACAACTGTAAGGCTAACTTCCTGCTATTAAATGGCAACATGACAACATTTCTAGTCCCCATAAATCCTGAGAACACTGATGTCTATGCAGAACTGTTCACAGAAACCCTGTATAAGCATGCTAATAGTTGCAAAGATGCAGCTGTACCCACCAGGAAGAAGTACAGAGCTAACTCAAAAAACAAGCCACACTGGTGGAATCACAAAATCTATAGACTGTATAACATAAGGAAGAAAATCATGGCAAAAATTAAGAGCTGAATCACCCAGCAGGATAAAAGCACTCTCATCAAGCTAATCAAACAACTTAGAGGATAAATAATGTCTACCAAAGCCAAATTTGAGGTGAATTTGGTATCCCAGATCAAGGACAACCAGAAGGAATTATTTAGCTATGTCTGCAACCTCAAAGGCAATACACAATTCTGTGCAGAGCTCTTTGTAAATGGAGCTACCTATACTGAGCCAGAAGATATAGCAACCTACTGGCTGAGAAATTCATCTCCAGCTTTACCCTTCCCTCCCCCTCAACCTTCATTCAGGAAATACCATCAAATATAACCCCCCCCCCCTACTATCACTAGGGAAGAGGTCCTTAATGCTCTCTCTAAGGCCATCAATGTGCTCAGACAATATCCCTGGATGCCTTTTAAATAGCACAAACCATGACCTATCAGGCCGTCTGGAATTGCTTTATAACTGTAGCCTCCAAACAGGTTTCCTTCCTGACGAATGGAGAACAACAACAGTCATCCCTCTGCACAGAGGTGGGCCATCTACATACTCTGGAAACTACAGGCCCATAAGTCTCAATAGTCTTATATGTAAAGCCATGGAATTAATTATCATGGCTATCATCAACAGTGATATAGTAAACTTCCAGACACTGGACACAACCCTGTTGGGTTTCTTCAAGGGCAAGTCATGCCTAATCATCCTGGTGAGCTTCTTTGAGAAGGTCACCAAAGCAATAGATGAGGGCAAAATGGTCCACACTGCCTACCTTGACCTGGCCAAGTAATTTGACGCAATACCCCACTTAGTCATTGTTGGCAAACTCAAGATGGTTAGATACAAACCCGTATATCATTGCGTACATAGCCAACTGGCTCACAGACGGGATCCAGGAAGTTAGAACTAGGGAGTCCACCTCTACAAAGAGGACAGTCAGAAGTGGAGTGCCTCAGGGATCAGTCTTTGGACCTCTCCTTTTTGGCATTTACTCCTCTGAAGTTAAAGCCAATGCCAATGGTCTCCGGCTGACTAAATCTGCAGATTATTGCAAATTAGGAACTGTCATCAAATCCCACACTGACACAAATGTTCTCCAGTAGGGAGGTGACACAGACAAACAACTGGTGTCAGAGCCATGGACTAAAATTATATACCAAGAAATGCATAATAGTATCCTTCAGGAAGTAATCCATCCCTGGTAACTATCATATTGACAGCACACTCTGTAGAGTTGACCCAGTAGACAGGGACGTAGGGACACATATAGACAGTAATCTAGCCTCTGACCATCATGTGTCTACAGTAGTGAGGAAATCATTCTATGTTGCACAGCTTACAAACAAAGGTATGGCATCTAAGTCCAAGGAAGTCATTGTTCCACTGTATTCACCTTCATAAGACCTGTCATTGAGTACAAAGCCCCCTTTGATATGTACCTATCCATGGATATCCAACAACTGGAATGTAAACTGAGGTTCCTCACTAAAAGAATACAGGGTGTAAGTAAAATGTTCTATGCATACTGCCTCAAGGCCCTTTCCCTGTATTTTGTCTCCTACAGGCTTTTGAGGGGAATTCTATGCTTGGCATGCAGGCATACCTCTCAACCTCTTAGAACAAGAAATCAGGACAAAGCCATTAAAAAGTGGGACAAAGGCCCAAAAATAGGGAAATGTTTTAAATATTGCTCTTACAAACTTAGAAAGTTGATAGAATAATAGAGTTTGCATTAGCATGAATTGTCTGAAGGGTATGAAGTCTGAAACCCAAATGTCTGTCTTTATTTCCTAACTTCAATCTTTAGGGATTTGCCATTAATTTACCAGAAAACCACAATTTTATAAAAAAACGACCAAAAATACGAGCAAAAATCAGGACATTCTGCGAAAATCTGTACAGTTGAGAGGAATGCGTACAGGGCACTGTCAGACCCCATTTTGAATGACCTCCTGCATATCCACAAAACAAACAGCACCAGAATTACCCATTCTAAAGACTTAAACCTTGGCTGCGATATAAACAGGACCTGCTGGAGAAACAGGTATTCATCCCAGAGACTACCCTATCGATGGAACAGGCTCCCCATTCATGGGAAGCAGAGTTCCTCCCTAAACCAGTTCAAGTGCAATTTGGACAAATGGGTGGGGAACAGGAAATTCATCCCTGGTTTGGCACCTATGTCTCTAATGGACACAGGCAAACTGTAAATGGTTCATCTCCCAAGTGCCTGCTTGTAAATATTGCATCTCCCAAGCCCTTGCTTATACTTATCAAGGGTATCAGATCTTGTCAGAGATTTGGACTGCATGGCTAGGCTTAAAAAGGCCCTTGTGGTCATTAGCCTAGTAAACATGTATAAACGTATGAACATATATAAAACTGGCACCTGACCCACAAAAAAATGTACACCTTCCCCGCCACTATCCAGCTTATGTTTTCCCCTCTGCTTGTTTCTTCTTTTTTTTTGTCATTTTAATATTCCCTTTTGACCCTTTAATCTGGTCAATATATACCTATATGGGTCTATATTACAAGATTGAAACATTAGGCACTGGAATACCTAAAGCTCGATTTGTAAATGTTGAAAGATGAAAACCGCAAACGGCAACTTCCTCAAATTTTTTGTCAGGGAAAAAATTTGCTTGCCGTTATGCAGAGTTTGCCCTTTTCTCCAATGTAGAGCGATCTTGGAGTTGATATATTTAGTTGGGGGGTGTGGGGGACACAGCCCTCTACATTGGGAGGGTGTGGTGGGGGCCAAAACCCCCCACTTTATTTGAGTTTCAATGTTTGCTTTGTTTAATACAGCCAAACAAATTATTTCCCTGTGTGGAAGTGGCTGTTTGTGGTTTTTAGGTTTTGACATTTAGAGATCGAACTTTAGGTATCAAGTACCTGAAGTTTCGATCTTATGATACAGACTCTATCTATATATATCTGTGTGATATATATATATATATATATATATATATATATATATATATATATATATATATATATATATAGAGAGAGAGAGAGAGAAAGAGAGAATCATGCACACCTAAATCGTAATGCTTTAAGGCTTCCAAATCACTTGTCCACATCGCTGTTACTTTGAGGCAAGTCCACAGAGGATGAACACTACTTGTGCTCATCCTGCCATGTGGCTGCACTTCATTGTTACATCCTGTCCCTGCAGATATCAGTGCAGCTGCCAGTGGGATATTTCATATCCTCTCCTCACACTTATTTTTCTTTCTAGTCATTCTTAATGAGCATCTGGCCTCTTTGCTAACAAGTCAAACAACTGAGGTCTGTTTGTGAGCATGCCTGCAGACATTCTGTATCCAAGATATGATCATTCTTGACATTTTAAAGAATTTTCTTCATATTTACCATCACATTTTCTTTTGCTCTGTTGAATGCGAGTCCATTTTAGCAGCAGAGCTCCATAATACCTTAATTATAAATGCCATCAATGTATCTATTCAGCTTCCAGCAACTGGCACACAACGTAAAAAAAAAAAAAAAAAAAACAGAAAGAAATGTCTTAGTTTTATCCACCTAACTGATTACTGAGAGCATCATTGCTCCTCTGTCATAAGAGTGCACATGCTCCCATTTACTGCCAGAGACAGCTTTGTCTTTGACTCTCTTAGTTTCAAACTTACATAAATCATATGGCCCACCAATAGGATACAAACTAAAAGCACACTTCTGACTAATCTTTATGAAATGAGAAATCTTTACAGCTTACCAGGCCTTCATTCTGACTTTCAGTTAATGAAATATAATTTTCCAAGTTTGCACCATCCACTTGATTGCTCTACCACATGAAATTAAGAAAATGGAAAGCCTACTACCATTTTGGAAACAGCTTAAATTTATGTACAAAAACAATCCAAGTGCATCTGCTCTATTGACAAAAGTTAACTGTTATTGTATACCTGTATGTTATCATTTGCCTAATGCAAAGGTTTGCTATGCTACTAAAGAAATGCATACGTCAAACAATGTCATTCTGCTTACTACCCTGTACGGGATTCATAGGTTCGTACTAGGCTAATACCCTTCGGGGCTATTTTAAGCTTAGCCAGTTTCTCTTAAGGGTAAGACTCAAACATTGCATTCTTATTTTGTGAGGTAAACATTGTAACCATTATCCCAACCCCCAACCTTACAGAGAGGACACATAACTAGTTGAGTTGGTACAATGGTCAAGGTGTTTGCCTAACAATCACAGTATACAGGCTTTGATTCTCTCATGTGGGAAATTAGTTAGGCTTAAATGGCCTGCAAGGGCAGTGAGCCCAGCACTTACCTATGAACCTGTGTACTGCATATACTCTATAAATTGTAAATCAAATCTTATTGCATATAGCACTCTGCTATCATTTAATATCTGGTTTTATTTATCTTTCTAATTTAAATTATATGTATCACAGTACTGTATCATGTTAGTATATGCTTTATCTCTTGCTCTCTTTTTAGAATGTATGTGCTTTTTGTTAATTACATTATATTGCATATATTTACATATGTTTCAAGTGTGTATCTGTCTTTGCTTTATGGCATATGTTGTGACTGAAAGGGGTCCTGCGTCTAGCTATAAACTAAAATAAATACAGAATTTTAGTAGCAAAGCATCCTCCCTTATGTCAGGTTTTCCTTGATCTTGTTAAGTTCTCTGTAGTTGTAAAAGATTCCAGCATGAAAAAAACTCAAATGGGGGATGGGGATATTCTTATGTTCAAATAGTCATAGGGTGAGTTGACAAGCTTACAACCTACAGGCTTGATTACCTTAACCCCATGTTGATACTGATATATCAACATTATTACTGAAGGAAGCTATTGATGTATTTTTTTTTATAGTAAGGCAAAGTTTATTGCATAGTCTTGGAAAGTATTTTGTGTTTTTTTTTTCCTTGTTTTTGATATTTATTTTTAGTATTAAGATCTTAAACTGTGCTAACCACTTCAGCAGTGAATCTGGTATGCATTTTCAAATAAAACTAGATTGTCTAGGCAGAGGTTACCACTAAATAACCTACGTGAAACAGAATTCAATGTCATTTTCTGAATCCTTCTGGAATAGCTGACATTTTGCAACATTGTTTTCACCTTTTTAAATTCTTTCAGGTGACTTGTCTGGGGACTGTAAAATGCAACATTTTATTCAACAACAGGTTTTATCAGCAGGCTGTAATGTGGCATAATAATCTCACTGGAGTGACTAGACATTTACACAATATGCTTTGATGACTTTTTGGACACACACCAATCAAGCTTTAAAATGTTGATTACCACTGCTTTAGATCTTTAATGATGGTGTCATTTTAATGATTTGAACATTTATGTGATAGCAATAATTTATTTTTATTTTGAAAAGTTTCAAATGTCACATTTCCCAATATTATAAGTGAGGTTGTTACTACTTGGTGTGTAGTTTTATAAGGCAGGCTGTAGAATATTCTAATGAAGTTATGATGCTAACTGGTTTGCACTCATTGGCAGATTTGGTAAGATATCATCTATTTACTACTTTTAAATCATGCTGCAGTAGCGTTGTCACCTCACAGTATGATGCTGTCTGGTTTGATTCTCAGCTAGAGCGTCTTCTGCGTGGAGACATGCGTGAATGGGCGTACCTTCGTTGAAGGTTGTGCATCAGGGCTGGTAACTCGGCACGTAAAACTCAACTACCAATCATTAGCGGACCGGAGTTTGGCTGTGGTGACCCCTAACCGGGAAAAGCCAAAAGACACAAACAAACAAACAAACAAACAAACTACTTTTATATCAAAGAACAGCTGAAAATAAACTGTAATTCTAGTAGAGCTCCTGGTGAGACAACACTAGCAAATTCCATCAGGACATTCAGGTAACCCCAGTGTGACTTGTATCTTGTTGTTTAACCATTGTTTTAACTATTGAATTATATAAAACTGACACTGTGTACATTTAACTTTCCCATTTTAGCAGTATGTGGGTATAATGTGAAATGTGGCAGCAAGGACAAGATCAGCACTAGGATCACTCACTTTCAAATCCTGCAGTTAAATCTTTAAACAAATGATTCAAAAGACAAGCTATATCCTTCAGAAGCCCATACTGTCCCTTATCAGACCAAAATAGATCCCCATGCATCATTCTGGTAGGGTCCATCAGGATTTATTCAATGACTTTACTTAGAATGCTGGTAAGGTTGATGGGTCTAAAATTGTTTAGGTCTGATGTGACCCACCCCATTCTGAATAGATACCTGTACAAGGTGTCATCATATGTCAGGGATGTGTTCACATGCCTGCATTTGTTTATCATGGATGACAGGTAATTTGTTACCTTTCCCTTAATTCTTTGTTGAAAAACAGCGAATATGTTGTTATTTCACATAGAATGTGAATTTTAATTTTACTTGCGGCTGTGGGTCTGTAGCATAACATCGAAAGGAACAAATTTCGAATGGTTTAAAATATCGAAAATGCCATTCATTGAAATCACTTTTGTAGGGGGCTGCACCTCCCACTCCCCGCAATAATTATATATGCCAACTCCAAGATTGCACTACAGTGAGGAAAGGGCAAAATTCCTGATCTTCACTGTACTGCAATTTCACAAAAAACACATCGATGAATGGCAGTTTAGATATTTAAGGTATTCAAGATTCGTTCCTTTCGATAATATAATATAGACCCGTGGCTGCAGCTATCATATATGTAGTCAGATATGGGACATCTGCTATGTTCATAGATTCATAGGTTCATAGGTTTATTCTAGGCTATCTGCCCTAGGGCATTTATAAGCCTAGCCGAAATGTGTTTGACTTTCTCCACCCTTATAATTTAACTTCTAGATCCTCTATCCAGTAGCACCACTGGAGTGATCCCAGGTGCAAACTTATGGTTTCCCATCCACTCATCAAGATTTCTCTTGAAGAGGGCCAGCGAGGGGCTTTGTCTTACGTGAATTGGGATTTTATTCCAGAGTGTGGGAAGCCTTTGGGATATGAATCTATCCCTCCAGCATGTCCTATTTATTGCTGTGCTGAGGTTTAAGTCCGAGAAGTGTGTGGCACTAATGGATTTGTTTTTTTTAAGGTGGAGCATGTCCATTAATTTTAGGTTGGACATGGCCTCGTAAGTCAGGCAGAGGTCGCCTCTGAGCATGCGGTAAGCAACTGAGTAGAGCTGTAGTTTCTTTAGCCTAGTTGCATGGGGCAACTGTTTGAGGCCCATGATCCTTTTGGTAAGGAACTTTTGGGGTCTCTCCAGCTGCTGCAGGTGCCGGGTAAGGTACATCCCAAATGGGGCATTGTACTCAATTATGGGTCGGATGAGTGCTGAGTATAGGGGCACAATGACCTCTCTAGATCTAGATGAGAACCCTTTAGTTATAAGATGGGCAATATAGAAGGATTTTCTGACTATTTTGGCAATGTGATTGTCAAAGGAGAGGTTACTATCATCCTGGGTCCCCAGGTCCCTAATTACATCTTCTGTACTTAGTGGGTTTCCTCCTATGTGGTAATTAGTGGGCACCTTGTTTTTCCCAAAGGGGATGACTATGTATTTTTTGGCGTTAAGTTTGAGGCCTTGGCTTTGACACCAGGCATCTGTCTCCGTAAGACCCTTTGGGAGGATGCTTGTGTCAGCTGGGGAGTCTATTATGGCTCCCAGTTTGCAATCATTGGTGAACTTGGTAAGCCACAGTCCTTTTTTGCTGGCCTGTACATCAGAGAAGTATATACCGAACAAGAGGGGCCCCAGGACTGAGCCCTGTGGGACTCCACCTGTAACATGTTTAGAGTCGGACATGGCACTTCCAACCCTGACCACATGCGTTCTATCCGTAAGCCAGTTTGCAACCCATCTTGTGACATATGGGTTGATGTTTAAGCTGATTAGTTTGTTTATGATTCCAGAGTGAGGTATTTCGTCGAAAGCCTTAGCGAGATCCAGATAGGCAGTGTGAACCGCCTTTCCCTCATATATGGCTTTGGTGACTGTTTCAAAAAAGTCAACCAGGTTTAGGAGGCAGGATCTGCCTTTAACAAAACCGAACTAGGTAGGGTCCAGTGCCTGGAGGTTCTTGATTTCTTTGTTTATGAGATCCATAATGATACGCTCCATAGCCTTGCAAATTAGGCTAGTCAGACTTATGGGGCGATAGTTCCCAGGATCCATTGTGGGGCCACCCTTGTGGAGGGGGATCACTGTTGCTGTATACCATTCCTTGGGTACATAACCTGTTTTAAGGCTAAGTTGGAATAGTGAATTTAAGTGGGGGTTTAGTTCTTTCTGGAGCTCATGCAGGACGCATGTATTCCGTCCGGTCCATAGACTCTGTGTTTTTAGCTTTGGAGACGGCTGCTTTTACCTGTGTTTCTGAGATATCTGGGGGGCTACATTCATCCGGGATAGACACAGGCCCTTTTGGGGGGGAGGGGGGGTAAAGTTTGCACTGAACCTGTCAGCCAGAATGTTGGCAATGTCAGTTGGTTCCATGTATTTTGTGCCATTTTGTACTAGCTCTGAGCAGATCTGGGTGTTTCCTCCCAGGTTCCTGACATAACTGAAGAATGCCTTGTGACTATCTTTGGAGTCTTTAGCAATTTTTCTTTCGAAGTTTGCCTTTGAGGCTTTTATGGTGGAGTGAAGTTTCTTGCTAATACTCAACAGGGATGCCTTCCCTTTTAGGGTTTTGGCCCTGTCATGTAGTAGTCTCCTCCTTTTGTTGTAGAGCTTGTTTATGGCAGTCTGGTCTCCTATTTTTAGAGGAGTGAGCCTTGATGGCATGATCCATGCATTCCTGTAGGTGCATATAGAGTGCATTCGTATAGGATTCTGTGGTTTGGGTAACATTTTTCAATTTCTCAGGGGCTTTGAAGCTTCCTACTTCTGTCTTGAGGAGAGTGAAGTTTGTTTTTGAGAGGTTTTTCACTGTGGTTTCCTTGGCTGGGGGTGGGGTTGGGATGTGGATGTCCATTGTGATCAGTTTGTCGTCCGATCTCACCAACGAGGGATTTACCTCCAGTGTGGAACATTGATCCCTTATGTTTGTAATGACTAGGTCTAATGTATTTTCCCCTCTTGTAGGAACAGTGACTAGTTGTTCCATGGCGTTTGAGTTAATGAATTCTAGAAACCATTGGGCACATGAGTTTGGACTCCAGTAGTTTACCCAGTCGATGTTTGGGTAGTTGAAGTCCCCCAATATTATGGTGTTTAGTGGGATCTTCATATTCTCTAGTGTTCTCAGGAAGGCCGCATGTGGGTCCTGAGACAGAGAGGGTGATCTATAGCAGGCTATGACTTGGAAGGCAGTTTTGCCCACTGTTAGTTGCACATGAATTGTTTCTGATATATCATGCAATGCCACTAATCTAGAGATGTGGGTGTCCTTGATGAAGATGGATACACCCCCTCCCTTGGTGCTTTTGTCTGAGTTTTGTGGCCGAAAATTGTGATACGAGTTGAACCCTGGTAATGCTGGGGTGCTCTCAGGAGCCTTGAACCAGGTTTCTGTCACTGCACAGATTTTGATTTGCTCCATACTGAGGAGTGCCTCGAGTGTGTGCATCTTTAGGTTTAGACTTCTGGCATTGAGTAGCATTACCCTTAATTTTTTATTCTTTGTATTGTCGAAGGAGGTGGGTTTGCCTTTTGAACCTTGCCTAAAAAAAGCACTATGGGAGTGGCAAGAGCCTTGGCCAGTATTCAAAAGCCCAGGGGTGACAGGTGGAAGCCATCCCTGGCGAAGTAACGTGGCTTGTCTAGCATGTCATCCCAGGCTGACAGACACTGGATCACCTTTGAATGACACCAGTAGCTTAGCCAATTGTTGAAGTCTATCATTTTGTCTCTATACTGTGGCATCATTCTAGGTGAGGGCAGGATGTTACTCAGGGTTTGGGTCATACCGGCCTGGGCTACATGATCAGAGAGCTCCTCTATGTCTCTTTTCATGTAGTCCAGGGAGGTACGTCTCAAGTCGTTCACACCAGCATGGACAATGACAGAGTCGTATTTGTACTTGGTGTGTAGTGACTTGAGTGCTTGAGTTATGTGGCGGATCCTGGCACCCGACAGGTAACTTACAGTGACCTTCTCTTTGTTCAGTCTGGTGAATGGGACGTTAGTGTGCCTGATGATAGAGTCACCTATTACTAGTGTATTAGGGGTGTCGTTTGGTCTTAAGGGCTGTGACTGTGTGGCACACTGTCTATGTGGGGTATGTGTATGGTTTATGTTGGGGTAGTGAGTGCTTGCGTGTCTGCTTAGGAGTTCTCTGCTGTTTTGGCAAGTTTTTATTTAGAGCCTCTGAGTATGTCTTTGTGGGTTTATGTGTCATGTTTTCAGGTGTGATTAGTCTATATGTGACTGGCTTTGAGGTGCATGTGTTTGCCTTCTCCTCCTGACTTGGCGGCACCAGTCTTGGGTTGAGAGAGCTTAGCCTCCAGTTTGGCTGTATAGTTGCATCTCTCACATACATTAGAGGTTGATGGTAGGAGGAGGGGGTTGTCTGTGTACATGAGGCAATTGTAACATTGCCTCAGGATTCCCAGGTTCACCAGCTGGACTGGAGAGTATGACTGAAACTGTGCTTTGGACATGCCTGGAGAGTTTTAAATATTGGTTTATGGGAAAATCCGGAACCTATTACTACTGCTTTGTATGAGGGGGTAAGTGCTTATAGTTTATTTGCATTTACTGTGAAGCTAGGGCAAGTGCTGGACTGTAAGAGGAAAGTAGAGAAGTTTCCTGAAGAGTTTGAGTAATTCAAAAGATTTCCTTGAGAAGCTTGAGTAAGTGTTGGACTGTAAGAGGAAAGTAGAGTGCTTTCCTTGAGAGTTTAAGTAGTTCTAAGGGAAACTTTGAAGAGCAGACTTTGTGGAGCTGGGAATAGTTTAAAACAGTTAAAATTACGCTGCATTACGTTGCACGATGTTGCACTATACACAAAATTGCACAAAACCACGCAAAAGCGGGTTTTAAGGCAGGGAACTTGAAAGAGCTAGGAATTACCCCAAAATGGCCAATAATCTACTAGTTTCTGGGCTGAGACCACTCCTTCAGGGACAGATAGGCTGCTCGAAGCTCCCCACTCTCACTGGTAAACAGAGAAGCTTCCTCCTATCTAAGTAAAGATATGGACAACACAGGAACTTATACCAAAGCCCAGAATTCAGCAAAACCTGAAATCTGGACTATTCTAGCTCAGAAAAGGCGGGAAACAAGGATATTTTTTTTTTGTTTTTGTTTTCTTTTTTTGCAGAACAGTAACAGAAATTAACAGGAAAACACTGTAAATGCTTTACACAGGCTAGCACACTTGAGTGGTCAGCCTGAACAGTTAAATTACCAAAACAAATTTTAAGGTGCAGGTACAGTAAAAAATGTAATAACAAGCTTTTAAAGGTAGTAGAGCAGTTAGAAACTCACTTTTTGGTGAGAATAAGCAGTCGCTAATGAAAAGGCAGAGAAAAAATACTTTATATGGTAAAAGTCACTCTTTTTCATCTCTCTGCTGCTTGTACCACTCTGCAGGACTACGAGGAGCTGTGCTAAGTCAGAAACAAGTGCAAAACCACGCAAAAGCGGGATTTAAGGCAGGGAACTTGAAAGAGCTAGGAATTAGCCCAAAACGACCAATAATCTACTAGTTTCTGGGCTGAGACTACTCCTCCAGGGACAGATAGGCTGCTCAAAGTTTCCCACTCTCACTAGTGAACAGAGAAGCTTCCTCCTATCCAAGTAAGGATATGGGCAACACAGGCACTTACACCAAAGCCCAGAATTCAGCAAAACCTGAAATCTGGACTATTTTAGCTCAGAAAAGGCGGGAAACAAGGATATTTTTTTTTCTTTTTTGCAGAACAGTAGCAGAAATTAACAGGAAAACACTGTAAATGCTTTACACAGGCTAGCACACTTGAGTGGGAAGCCTAAATATTTAAATTAACACAAAAACAAATTTTAAAGTGCAGGTACAGTAAAAAATGCAATAACAAGCTTTTAAAGGTAGTAGAGCAGTTAAAAACTCACTTTTTGGTGAGAATAAGCAGTCGCTAATGAAAAGGCAGAGAAAAAATACTTTATCTGGTAAAAGTCACTCTTCTTCTTCTCTCTGCTGCTTGTACCACTCTGCAGGACTACGAGGAGCTGTGCTGAGTCGGAAACAAGCGCAAAACCACGCAAAAGCAGGTTTTAAGGCAGGGAACTTGAAAGAGCTAGGAATTAGCCCAAAACGGACAATAATCTACTAGTTTCTGGGCTGAGACCACTCCTCCAGGGACAGATAGGCTGCTAAAAGCTCCCCACTCTCACTGGTGAACAGAGAAGCTTCCTCCTATCCATGTAAGGATATGGGCAAAACAGGAACTTATACCAAAGCCCAGAATTCAACAAAACCTGAAATCTGGACTATTCTAGCTCAGAAAAGGCGGGAAACAAGGATCTTTTTTTTTTTTCTTTTTCTTTTTTGCAGAACAGTAGCAGAAATTAACAGGGAAACACTGTAAATGCTTTACACAGGCTAGCGCACTTGAGTGGGCAGCCTGAACAGTTAAATTACCACAAAAACAAATTTTAAGGTGCAGGTACAGTAAAAAATGCAATAACAAGCTTTTAAAGGTAGTAGAGCAGTTAAAAACTCGCTTTTCGGTGAGAATAAGCAGTCACTAATGAAAAGGCAGAGAAAAAATACTTTATCTGGTAAAAGTCACTCTTCTTCTTCTCTCTGCTGCTTGTACCACTCTGCAGGGCCACGAGGAGCTGTGCTGAGTCGGAAACAAGCGCAAAACCACGCAAAAGCAGGTTTTAAGGCAGGGAACTTGAAAGAGCTAGGAATTAGCCCAAAACAGACAATAATCTACTAGTTACTGGGCTGAGACCACTCCTCCAGCGACAGATAGGCTGCTTAAAGCTCCCCACTCTCACTGGTGAACAGAGAAGCTTCCTCCTATCCAAGTAAGGATATGGGCAACACAGGAACTTATACCAAAACCTGAAATCTGGACTATTCTAGCTCAGAAAAGGCGGGAAACAAGGATATTTTTTTTTCTTTTTTTTTTTCTTTTTTGCAGAACAGTAGCAGAAATTAACAGGAAAACAATGTAAATGCTTTACACGGGCTAGCACACTTGAGTGGGCAGCCTAAACAGTTAAATTAACACAAAAACAAATTTTAAAGTGCAGGTACAGTAAAAAATGCAATAACAAGCTTTTAAAGGTAGTAGAGCAGTTAGAAACTCACTTTTCGGGGGGAATAAGCAGTCGCTAATGAAAAGGCAGAGAAAAAATACTTTATCTGGTAAAAGTCACTCTTCTTCATCTCTCTGCTGCTTGTACCACTCTACAGGACCACGAGGAGCTGCACTTGTGGCATATGGCTTTGTTTATTGTGAAATATTTAATTTTTTTCTCTAAGAATATTTGCTATGCTCAGTGTTTGCATGATATGTTCATTGTTTAATTATAACATATTACATTCACAAATTTACCTTTGAGTTTTGTGATAAAGTTAAAGAAATTATTGTTATTGCTTTCAATCTCCTTTCAGACCAAACTGAGTTCAAAAGTCTAGAAGAGTTATTTAAAAAGTAAGTGGCATCTGTATTTGATTTAATCAATACATTTTATGAATATAGCAGCTTCTAAGAACTAAGTCCATTGCATACCTTATTAATTTTGTGGTACCACCAATTAATTTGTGTGTGTGTATGTGTGTGTGTGTGTGTGTGTGTGTGTGTGTGTGTGTGTGTGTATGTGTGTGTTTTCTGATATGTGTTCATGAATGCAGAAATTATTAACATTTTAAGAGTCACTGATAACATCCTACACAGGCTTGTAATTTGTTGCCTCTATTTCCAAGTGGTACGGCACTATTATAATTCCCAGTGCCTGCCATATCCATGAGAGATAATTAAGTATAATAAACTGATCTTTCAAGTTAGACCCTCTGATTTGGGGTAGTACTGAACTTTCTCCCCTATACTGAGGCACCTAACCCTTCACCATTATTATTTTTTTTTTTAGTTTGTAGTATGTGTATTTAAAATTCATGAAACTAAGTGGTCTTAAATGTCTGGCTTATTTCTTGCTAAATATAGATAAGGCTTTTATAGTAATGAAAGTCAGCAAGAATATATATAGGGCAAGATTCGATAAAGTGTTTATGGTGCACTAAGAGAGTATGCACTTTGCACCATGATGTGCACATGGCAGAGCGCTGATTTGTATTCAGTAAGTGTCTCTATATGGCTTGCAGAACCGTACATGCATGGTAAACATTGTGACATGCTAATTACAGCATAAGCAGCTGAACTGTATGCTAATCAACCAATCTAACATGGAGGAGCTATTTAACAAGCTATAAAGCAATCGTGTACACTCAGTGCAGGTTCTAGCCTCGAATTCCAAAACCTATTGGAATATAGCCAGGGAAACTACTCTACACAGAAAGAATATTAGGGGCTGCTCTTGATCTTGTACATATGTATGTTCAAGAGGCCTACGTCTATGCTGCTGATGATACTAATAGGCCTTGGCCAAGAAGGAGAAGGGTGTTTAGATCCCATTTAACTTTTCATATTCTGCATGAGGTGAAAATTGAAAAGAGTGCTACAGGGTAGATAGAGGCACACTGCAGGAACTCTGAAACCTCTGTCATCCTCAACTGAGAGCAAAGGCAAATTGGGGGCGCCAATACCTGTGGAGACTAAGGTATATGTAGGACTTTATCTACATGAACATTCCAGAGATCAAAAGGGGATATTCTGGGGGTGTCACAGACATCAGCATCCAGGATCCTACATCAATTTCTGAATGCTATGCAAGCTACATGCTAATGACTACATACATTTCCCAGTATACCTGAGGACAAAGGTATAACAATGCAGGATTTCTACCCTATAGCACACTGCCCTGATGTCTTGGTTACCATAGACTGCATGCACATTGAAATCAAAGCACCACCTGGGGAACAGGAAAGTGTGTACATAAACGGAAAAGGCTTCCTCTCCAATAACTGTCAGGTCATGTGTAATGCTAAGGGGATCATCCTGAATTTGTGTGCTGGCAAAACAGACAGTTATCATGACTCTCATATCTGGCACAACTCTCAACTGTATCATAGATTTTCTAGAGGAGGGGATATCCCACAGGGTCATTTACTGGGAGATGCAAGGTATGCACTCAATCCATGGCTGATGATGTTCATCAGAAATGCACAGTCACCAACTGAAGAATGCATAATGCACATCCTCAAACAAGAAATATCATAGAATAAAACTGATGCCAGGCAACACTCACAATCTTTCCTTACCCATGTAATGGCTGTGTATTACTAGCATCACACAGAGTCAGCCCCAAATTAAAATACTGGTAATTGCTGGACTGTCAAGGTAAGCGGTGAACCTGGTATAGGGAAATAAATGTCTAAGAACACAAATGAATGGCAAATCCTTGCATATTGTTACTTGCTAATGTAACTAAGTAGAAGGTTGTTGCTTTTACAGCAATGACATCAATATGTGACAACAATGACTTACATCAGTAGAAGTTGTCTCTTATCAGGTAACAGGCCTCAGGCATCAAAGATACACACATTACAAAAAACAGTAAGAAAGCAGTACAATTTTCAACAGAGCATCACAAACACATATATACTAAGCACTCAGTCAACTATCCACCGTGGGCATCAGACAAAAGACTTATGTATCCCTGAATCCAAAAGATAAAAAATCAAGGAAATAGCACAGTTATCATTGTTTGCACAGGGTGTGTTTGGGTGGCAGGAGGCCTAGGTTAACATAAAAAGGTAGTGATTGCATATGAGTAAAAAAGACAGACAAGCATAAATTTTGATAAAGCATCAAATGTTCACTGAGACAGAATGAGCTGTAAGTCTCATGAATGACCCATGCAACTTTTATGTGTGTGTGTCTTTATGGGGACTCAGGGTGAAATGTGTGTGTGAGTGTCTGAAAGAACACAGCCAAGCTCTGTGTTAGCTCTACATCCTGGTATGTTGGACAGGTGTGACCCATGCATGGTAGATGTAACAGTTCATCGTCATCACCCCAGAATGTGAGAACTGGCTCTGCCAGGAGTTGCACTGGCATGTCCATGCCCATAGTCAGATATACTCCTGCTACTTAAGCATGACTGATGTCTGCTGGATGAGTTCTCCTCATGAGTATGCCCTGGACCATGACTCCATGGCCTATCACATCTGGGTGTGGACACCTCAACCACTAATGGAGCAGTAGAAATAATGCCACTACATGAGCATGATTGGGCATGGCTACATTGGATAACATCAGATGATGTTGCTGACCTATGTCCATATGGATTCTGTCCCCCTCCCAGCAGATGTTCCATCACAGACACTGCCCATTCCATTGTGTCATTCATCCAATTCATTGATTCGGCACATGGCAGAGGCAGTCATGCAAGACAGCCTGTGCCACATCTACAACCCTAAGCATGTCCTCGGAGAACCTAGTGGAACATGCCTGTGTCTCCATGATGACCCTAGACATGCATCGACTGTCATGCAAAGACACACCAGGATCAGGTAGAGAGTTGACAGCAGACCTCCTTTGAGCACCCATAACAAACCTCTTGCATGCTCTTCACCCAGACTTTGGCTTCAGCCGGAGACATCCAGCACTGAAGCCACAGTAATCACACTACCCTGATCAAGTGTGTCACCCTCCACTTGTACAATATCTGATTGCTCAGTGGACTAGGTATGGGGAGGCCTACTGAATGTGTCTGAGGGAAATACAGGGGATGACTGAATGTCAATCTTAGTGTCAGATTCAACCTCTGCACCCCCCCCCCAACTGTGCCTCTGTTTGGCCACCATTATCATCAGAGTCTGCCGATACTCTGACATCAGGTGGTAAGAGTCCTACACTTCCACTATCGGGATCACCTGTGATAATAAGCAGCAAACACAGGAATGAAATTAATACCAAACTAAATATTTAAAACAATTTATATGATAAACTAACACTGGTCACACTATCGCCGATGGTACAGCAATGAATGCACTCATTACACACACCTCATACATCTGCATTCTGTCAGCCATATCCCCATGTCTTCTTTCAAGAAGAAAGGCACCATGGGACCTGAATGCCAGCACTATTACATAATTTTCAGAGTCACTGAAAGGCGGTTTACATGGATTTGTATGCCTTGGTGCCATAATTTTACGTAACATAAAGCAGAGAAGTACAGAACACATGAATATCAGATCATTAAATTCCTGCTTCTATACACATATATATTTTCAACATTAATCACTGGAGAAACACAGTTCAGTAATTAGAATTGATGGTTATGTGGGTTGTACCATATCACACTCACACACAAACCAATGTTTGGTCCAAAACAAAGAATGCAATTTTAGTAATGTTTTTCCCCATGGAAATAACAGGATGACTACACAATTTTAAGAGCAGACCTCATGAAACACAACTTTTTTTTGTGGCAACACACAAATGGTACTTCAATTTGCACCCCCAAAACAACAGGAAAGGGAAGTTTGTACAAAACAATGAATACCACATAATTCAATTGTTGTATATGCTTTCAAGACACTTCTCACAAAATGTGTACACATTTACAACAGAAAAGTTAATTTTATGTGATTGCCAGTTACCTCTCACTGTGCCCAGCAGTCCCCTGGAGGTGTCTATGGGTCATCTTAGAAGTATAATACCCCTCCCTGTGTCATTAACAATATATTACATTACATTTGCCTGAAATAAAATGAAGATTGTTAACAATAACACTTGTGATAAAAGTTGATAAGCTGTCTATCTGTGAAAATAAATGCCTGCCAAAAATGCCTATGCCAATAGTGAACTATAGAAGTGCATACAGATAAAAATTCTGTTTTCTAATGTATATATATATATATATATATATATATATATATATATATATATATATATATGTGTGTGTGTATATATAAACTTTCTTTGTAACCTGTTAAGAAATCTAGAATGTAGTTAAAAAAATACAATCATGCATTACCAAGATCAGAAGCCTTCTCTGCAGATAAATCAAAAGGGAATAGCAATCTTCTGTGTTCTTCAAATACTTGAGTCTCCTCACCTTCAACTTCCCTAGCTACATGGTTACCTTTCTATAGTGTAGAGTCAGCCCTCTGAGCATGGTCAAGATGCAAAGAAAGGGTGAACTCATTAGAATTGCTTAATCCCAAACTTTTGACTTTGTGTAGCAGGTGTAAACATAGTGTAGGCACTAACTCAGTGTTAGCTGCTAATGGATTGCAACAGTGAATGATTAGTGGGAGGGAGAAAGAAGACACAATAGCAATTCACATTACATTACCTGCATTGGGTGTGTCACCCAGGATACACATAACGAAGTGTAAAAGTAACTTTAGCAAACTTTTAAATGGAAGTGACCAGCACATAGTTCTCATTTTTGTTCACTAATACAAAGAACAGACAGCGCTTCATTGGTGTAAACAATACTCAAATGGTTGTATGATCACTCGCTACACTAAATATGTAAGCGCCTCATGTACAAACAACTGACAGTGAACAATTGTATATTTCATGTTAATACTGTGAAGGACTTTCTTATATGCACAATGACTGGCATTCCTGCTGCAAAGTTGTTTCTGTGACAAAGAGAAATAAGTCACCCCTAATGTGTTTTGTAGGTTCATTAGTATGATAATTCAAATTCAGAGTTATTTAAAAATCTATAAGGTGTGTTAAAATGTATTTTGTAATCTTGTTAATGTTTCCCTTTTTTGTTTTTTAAAAATATTAATATTTGTGTGACTCATGGCTTAGAGCAAATACTGTGAAAAGGAAAAATATACTAAAATTAATGGAAGTTGCTTCTATGATAAGGAGAGCAAAAAATTACAGCTTTAAGTCAAGACTGTCTGTAGTACACCTGCTAAACAAAATGAAGCACACACCACATAGGAAATGTAGATCATGGTTCAAGTCCCATGTTTATCTTTTAATGATGAAACCTAATAAACATTTTTTACAAAAATAATATATGTTGTGTTTTGCCTGTCTTGCTGGTGCATTGTTCACCTCTGCGCAAACATGGTTTAATGCCACAGACAATAAGCAGACATTGTCAATTAAAGAAAAGATAAATTATTACATCTTTTGCCTTCTATCACTCAAACACTTTAAGTGGCATTGCACAGAGGTCAGCACACTTCTACAGTACCTGCAGTTCCACAGTACCTACAGACAACAGGCATTGTCAATTTCCAGAAAGATACATTGTTACATCTTTTGCCTTCTATCCTGAAAATATGCTAAGCGGTATTGCACAGTGATCAGCATGCTTCCACAACACCAGCAGACTTGTCAATTTGTAAACTGATACATTGGAATGTGTTGTCTTCCTTTGTGCAAACACGCTAAGAGGCATTGTGTGACAGCACATATAGACAGTAATGAGTGTAAAAAATACACCTCTACCTAGCTCTTCTTGTGATAACAGGTGTAAATTAAGGGCCATAATACAAGGGAGCCAGAATTCTAAGCCAGCAAACTCCAACTTTTATTAATGCTATTCTACTGTAATTTATATACAAATTAGTAATATACAACTAATTATACATAAAAATAAATATGTACAGCAGGTAGTTTGAAAATACACGATATATATATATATATATATATATATATATATATATATATATATATATATATATGTATATATACATACACATATATATTTAACTGTGGATATCAGTACAATTATGGTTCTACAATTAAACATTTCTTTTCTGAACTTTCATGTCACACACATACATGGTTAACCACACAACTCTTTAATGTGTATATGTAACTAATGGGCATGTCTGACCAATAAGTCCTTCAGTGCAGTGGGCACTCTGGACAGTAACGACCGTAAAAAATCTCATTCTTTCCCAGTCTTCCCTGTGGCAGCTACTGTAAGATCATTGCCATAATACAGGTGAGCCAGGGTTCTAATCTAATGCACTCCAGATTTTATTGATGCTGTTCCACTCAATATTTAAAACTAAAGAACAATATAAAGAATTATAAATAACAATAACTATGTATAGTAGTGGATATCATATGAATTATATGTGTGACAGAGGGTATACTGACAATTATGTTTCTATACTTAAAAGTGTCTTCTCTGCCCTGGGATGGACTTCATACTTCAATAATGGTAATATACACATGAATGTATAAACCAGGACCTTGTCAGGTCATACACATACATGGTTAGCCATTCACTTTTTAATGTGCCTATATAATTAATGAGCATGTCTGACAAACATGGCTTTTGTGGCAAGGAGGATAAAAACACCTATGTGGAAGAATATTTATTGTCTGTTTTACACAGGTTTTAATCCCACATTGCACAAATGACTTTGATCAGTGTGCAAAGCCACACCAAAAAATGTGTCATGTCATAAAATTTATGCACCCAAATGCAAGTCTGAAAAGTTAAATCTTCTAACAGGTACAGCAGCATACAACCCATAAACAATACCAACTAACACATTACCCTTCTTAAATCATAAACTGGCATTGCTGGTCTATGTTTAACATCATGCAAATGTGGTTGGGATCATTATTCTGGTATGTGCACTAGCCATAAAACACAATATCACTGTTTGACTGGTGCAGACATGGCAGGATCTAGAAAGTAAAGTGCCCAATTTAGGCCTCAAAGATGGAGTACTGGAGTTCAGAATATTCATTAGAATCATTGGAAAGCACTGTTGATGTAGGCTATTGCAGGGGGACTGTACTAGGTTTCAATATAACTCAGAGACTTGGAATAGCCTTGCCAAGGCTATCTCCAGTATGACTGGCACTCCACACACTGGAGAGCAATTCAAACACCACTACAATGGCCTGAAAAGGTGCATGTAGGCAAAATTCATCCAGGGACTGGATGTGTTTAGGACTGCTGACATCCCACCATTGTGTAAGTATATAGATAAAGGTACTTTAAATTATATAGTCAAATCTGGAGATAGGCAAGACTGGTATGCATAATGCATTCTCTTTTTCTCACCTCTTTATTTTACAGCTGCTCAGGAGATTTCAGTGAACAGGGAAGTCCATGCTGATCATTTAGAAAGACTAAGAGAAGCAAGGGGTATGTACGATGCAAAAAATAATAATTATTATATTAAAAGTATTGCTCTTCTATACATTAGTAGCAAATTAAGCATGGATATCTTAACTGTGAAGGCAAGCATACATGCTTTGTTCTGTAGCTCAAGGTATTTGTATGAGTCAATTGTAATATTGTATTCAGATGCTGTGGGTTCAAATCCAACAGGTGACAAATACGTGGTCAGGTAATTAAAAATTGATACATATTAATTTCAATAAAATTGGAATAAATGCCATGTTAATTTATATTAATTGTAAAAGCATATGTGCAATATATACATATTGCAAGGATTATTTGAAACAATTATGACTCGTATTTTGTAGTTTTTAAAAGTATAATTAATGTAAAAGTAAAATTATATTTATATTGTAGTAATTTATTGTATGTGACTTATGATGGTTATAATTATCTTTTATTTTTTGTTTCTTTCCCCACCCCTTATGCCTTTTTTTTTATTTTTATATGCGTGGTCACAATATTCTGATGCCAACCATTTTTGCCAACTGACAGAATGTTTTCCAGGGAGGTAGGCCAACCAGTGCAGTTCAGCCTGATACCCCTCCAATGGCTACTGCACCAATGCCCAGCACATCTGGGAAGCAGCATGGTAGTACTGCCTCTGCAGCTCCTGTACTACCTGGGCCCTAAATATCAGGTAGTATTACCTCAGCAGCTGGTACAGTGGTACCTCTGAGTAGTATTGGTGGAGGTGGTGATTGTATCACCTGCCAGGAGCTGCCAAGCATGGTGCATGAGATCATAAAAGGCACCATTTGTGCATGCCTCAGCCACATGGAGAAGATGCTTGCTGGAATGCTGTGAAAATAAAACCATTAAGCAAGCTGAGGAAAGGGATGGTTACAACAGTTCTGAAGGTGAGGACTACATTCTCACTGTCCCCATGCTTAATAGGCATAGGCCTCTGCTGTCCCCTGCCTGTCCACAATCCTGGTGTCCCTCAACCTTGTGTTTCCCTCACCATCCCTGTCTCTGTCTTCTTTGTTCTGTTTGCACTCACTTCTTCACCTACCCAACTTACCTGACCCTGACATACCTACTTCCCTTACCCAACATTCTTCTCTTACTGAAATGAAATAAAAAAAAAATGAGCACCTATCTCACCAAAAATATGGTCCCATACATAACTCTCCACTTTGCATGTGTCTTCACGACACACTTGAATTGGTTCAGTTAACTTTACAACATGATTGCACCATCTTTTTTTAAGGCGACAGCCCATATTCAGCCAAATTTTACACATACTCATTTTACACTGTTGAAAAGTGGATAGCTATGGTTCCTTCCTAATTCCCTCCTGCACATTAATAAATTGCTTTCCCTTTGTGCTTCCCCTTGCTTATCACCCTGTCACCACTTTCCTATCTTCCCCATTTTTACACCTTTATTCTACTCAAAAAATAGAATCCCACCCCACACACATGAGAGAAGTGCCTCCAATGAAGCCCTTCACTTTTTGTCCTCTGCGTTTGAGTAGAGTATCACATCACACACTAATGCCAAGAAATTTGAATGGCTGTTCCTGTCCAGTGGCATAGTGTGGTTACCTCTTTGCAATACCATTTAAACTCACTGCACTAAAGAAACACACAGTTAAAGCAGAGTAAAGACAATGATATTTAAACATTTCCTCTAACATTTATTTGGACCGATGAATGTATAAATATGCCAATCTACATGTGTTCTGTTGACATAAATTGACTGATGATTGTTTTATACAGTACTTTACTGTAGTCATTGCCTCACACATTTACAAAAATGATCACATTTAATTATGTAATGCCATCCTGAAAACAGTTGTAAAAAAAATTACATTGAGATGGATTTGAACCCTGTATCATGTGTACTCAAAATATGAACCTGCTGCTGTTCTACCTGCTGCCACAGTAAAAGCTAGGCAGGAGGTGTTTCCCTTGCACACAGTACTGTCCAAAGTGCTGACTGCCACACTCCACATTTAGAATGTTTGCATGGAGGAAGGCAAAACAACATAACTAGTACTATTTTCCCATTTAAGCAGAGACTTATGTTCTTTCATTGCTTAACTCCAGGCAAATGGGGCAGGCAATAACAATATTCCTTAATGTCATAAAAGTTATGATACAACATTTCCAATATAAACTACAGTATGAACACCATAGTATCTGTCAGCTATTTCTAACATAGCCTATATGCATAAGTACTTCTCAAGTTCAAGTTGCATTCATTAAATGTGAATCTCACATATGTGAACACTTTGCCACCGATCGTGGAAGCCAGTTCCTCAGAGGGGTGCTATGGAAAGAGCTAATTGGCATGTATCACTATGTTTATTGCCCATTATAATCCATGTAAAAACACAACCAAAGGGAAGGCACTTGTTAGTGACTGAACATATATATATAATCAGACTCATGTGTGCCCTGCAACCATACACTTGAAACTGGATATGTTAGTAGTAGTTCCCAAATGTCAACTACACCACAAGAATAAACAGCAGAACTGCATTGTTACATCATCTATAGCTTTATACTGACAACAGACATTGAGATTGTCTTTTACATGTGTTAATGTGGACATGACTTAATCTCAAATATGAACACGTAGATACATAGTTGCATCCATGCTGATCACAAAATGTGTGTGTGTGTGTATGTGTGTGTGTGTGTGAGACTATGTACTGTACACAACATATTGAGAAACAGATGCATATGTCTCAGTTCTGCAACATGCATTCCTGACAGCTTATTATATAGAGAAGCTGTATTTTAAAGTATACCTGCACTTTGGAACCACAGCCAAAAATCTAAATTCCACACTTTGCACACCACTCTCATAGCAAGACATGTTATCAACATCATATAATAATGCTGACATCATCTATAAAGACCAGTATGGCAAAGCAAAAGAATACTTCATGAATGGGGTAATTATTAACTATTGTGTTCTGCAGATAGGAACAAAATAGTTAGATATGTGGATTAACTTACCACAACAGCCACATAATGTATGTGTGTATGTATGGCTAAGTGTGTGTGTATAGCCAGAAGAGCATAACTCTGTATCCTTCCATCACCGATCCAGTCCCAATCAGAACAAATATTCTGACAGTTCTACATGCCTATGCAGTCATTTCATACAGGCCTCCCAACATCTTCTCCCAACCGTACAGTGATGATGTCATCCACTATAAATTGTCCAGCAGCAGTGTAAAAGTCAGAGTTGTGATGTGGTGCTTGCATTAAGTACTGAGTTGTCTAGCTAGTGTAGCTAGTTAGGTAGGGTTTGTAATTTCACTTCAGTCAAGTTGTATGCTTAATCAGAAGAGGATCAGTCTGTATCCTACTGTCAGCAATCCAGTCCCATGCAGAACAAATATTTCCACAGTTGTACATGCCTACACATCCATTTCATACAGACCTCACAACATCTTTTCCCAAACTGCCAATGATTATGTCATCCACTCTAAATTGCCAGTGACAGTGCAAAAGTCAGACTTGTGATGAGGCACTTGCATTTACTGCTAACTTCGCTAGCTTGTGTAACTAGTTGGGTAGGGGTTCCAATCATACTGCAGTCAACTTGTGTGGGGGTGTGTGTGCATAGTCAGAAGAGCATCAATCTGTATCCTACTGTCAGCAATCCAGTCCTGTGCAGAACAAATATTATGACAGTTGTACATGCCTACACAGCCATTTCATACAGACCTTACATCTTCTCCCCAATATCCAGTGATGATATCATCAGCTATAAAGTGTTGTCTCACACTCTAAAGGCAGACTTGTGCTGTGGCACTTGTGTTCTGTAGATAGGTAGGAGTTCCAGTCTCACTACAATCAACTGGTTTATGTGTATGTTCACTTAGCTCACATTCTAGAGACCATTTTAGAACAGCATGTGAAACACTCCTATTACCATCTTCTTCTCATCAGGCACTGATAATGTCATCTGCTATAAAGTGTTGTCTGACACTCTAAAAGACAGACTTGTGCTGCAACAGTTCTGTAAAGTGCTGTGTAGGGGTTCTAGTCACACTGCTGTCAACTGGTGTGTGTGTGTGTGTGTGTGTGTGTGTGTGTGTGTGTGTGTGTGTGTGTGTGTGTGTGTGTGTGTGTGCATCCATCAATTTGTATGGTGACAATTTTAGAACAGCATGTGAGTCAACTTTAAAAAGTGCACTCTGACAGCATTTAAATCAATCCTGTGCTGTGGTAGTAACATTAAGTACTGTGTTCTCCAGCTCCTGTAACAAGATATTTATGGGTTCTAATCAAACAGCAGGCAACTTGAGTGTGTACACAATGAAGTAATAATTTTGAGACAATTTTACACTGAGATGCACTCCACATCCATGTCAGGCACTCCTCTCAGCATGTTCTTTTCAGCATACAATGATGGTATCATACTCCACAAAGTGTAACTTAACACTGTTAAAGTCAGACATACGTGGTGGAGCTAGTGTTGCATTGTATGGAATTCAGCTTCTATAACTACATAGGTATAGTGTTCAAATCAGACCCACTCTCCTCTTATGTGTGTGATTGGTGATACATTAAAGGTCATTTTATGATCATTTGAATTGCTTTTTCTTTCACTACCACTTAGGGGTACCTTTAATATAGCCCCATGCATCCAACAACCCCCCTTTTCCTCTGGCAAAATGGCATCCTTCCTGCAGTGGAGTGTAGGATGTTCTCATGTCAAAGATGTATGCACACATCATGAAGCAGAGACCTTCCATGACCTCCAGAAAGCCATCTCCAGACCACTGGATGTGTGATTTCTACTTCTCTCATGGGGTGGTGCACATGTCATGTATTGACAGAAGCAGCATGTAATGCAATCAAACAAATACACACATATGCATGTAGTCTTACTATCTTCCATCATACTGATATAGGGAGTTTGGTTTAAATGGTATAATAATAATGACTAGGATTTTATATGATGTTGGTTATTAGCTTAGTAATTTCCTATGGCTTTATGGACATTTCACATGCCAGTGTTGCTGTCCTCAACATGTGCTATGTTGAGGTATGTATGTACGGTAGGCCTACAAGGGGACATTACAATCCTTGATGTGAGTTAATGTATTGATGGCTGCTGCTGCCATTTGGTTACATAGTCCTTCTATAAAAGCTGTAGTTATATGTCTCCTGAGAACTGTTAACATGGGCTGATACTATGTATGTTGTTGACTTAGGCATGTGTTTTTTGTAGTGAAGTAGATCAACATTCTACACAATTCTCATTCAACCATCACAGTGACACTTGCAGTATGGCAGATGTATGCATGTGTATACCTACCATCATTAAATGCTCTATCACATACATCAGTATAAATTCATATTGATTACATAGGCACAAAAGTCTTGTTTCATCCACATGTTGTATTGCTGTGATATATTCAAAAATATCACATGTTTTGATTCAGTTGCAGCCTTGTGGAATTCACAGTATGCACAATTGTGCAGCTATTCCCAAGGATTATTGAGGTGGTCACCAGAACCATTATGTGTCTATCATCATTTGTGTCAGTAACTGTTCTGCATGTGCCACAACCAGTTCATTTGTAATGTATTCTTATATGGTATCAGGCCGCTCAAACACAGCTTTCAAATATAAAACATATAGGCGTATGTTGTACAATTGCTGTAATTATGGAAGATTGGTATAGTTGTAAAACAGTTTGAACAGTACCACTGTGTGGCATGTGATGCATAACCATGGTTGTATTTTGAGGTGTTGTCACAAATCATTCATTTAAATAAGCGTGAAATGTTAACGGGAATATACAACTAAGCACAGAGCTGTTTGTGGATGCCATCAGCTGTACTCAACCAGAGACAATAGACAATCTGCTAGCTGACAGTTTATCTAACACTTCACCCCCCCTCCCAGTCTCCACTGGCAATCATCCAAAGTATACATGCAAACATCACTCAGTTTATTTTCTCAGGACAACAGCTCATCTATGGGGTCTCTAAGGTAAATAATACAGGATCAATGGGCCCTGACCACATTTCAGGTTGCCTACACCATGACATAAAACCTGACCTACCAGACACAGTTGTATCCCTACTTAGCCCCTAGAGAGACTATGTTCTTGCAGAAGGGTGTACAGCAACAGTCATCTGTCTGAACAAAGGGGGACCATAACTTAATGCTAGGAATTTTACACACATAATCCTGTCTCCTCCTCTCATTTGTGAGGCAGACCAATGACACATAATGGACTTTATCGAAAAGGACACAGGTAATGTCATGACAGTGTACCAAACCCAGTTTTGCTGTGTTAAGGCTACATCATGTCTGTTAAATCTGGTTGATGTCTTCAAGATGGCCACTAAAGACATGCATGAGGAAAAAAGTGTCATCCTGCATAACTTAACCCGGCCAAGGCATTTGACACAAAAGTACACTACACTCGGGTATTATAGAGAAACTGTCTCAAGTGGGTATAAACATATATGTAAACAAGTGCTTCGACAAAAGGATCACAGACAGGACACATAATGCCAAACTGTATGAAGTCACCTCTAGCTAGAATCCAGCGACCAGGTTCATACCTCAGGGTTCTGTACTAGGCCCTTTCCTGATCATTATTTAAGTCTCATAAGTCAAGACAAATTTACACATCCTTTGTCTAATCAGCTTTGTGGATGACTGCAAATTGTGGACAATCACTGAATCCAAGAATGCTATTGATGTACTGCAGAAGTACTAACACACACAGATGCTTATTGCCAGAGCCATGAAGACAAACTACATGAACAAAAAGCATGATTAGTTCCTTTTTGAAAGCAAATGCACAAGTGAATTACAATACAGACAGCACACCGCATGAGCAGACCAAGTGGTACGTGGCCTGGGTACGCAGGTAGATAGTAAGTGGAACTTCTACCAGCATGTGTGCAAAATGGTGACAAATCCCTTGTATATAGCACAACATCTGAGTATGGGCAGGCCATCCACATCAAAGGGCATTATAGTCCCATTGTTCTCAGCCCTTATCACACAGATAATTAAATACAATGCACCATTTTTCATGTACCTCACCACACATCTTCCAGGGATGAATTACTCAGTTGCATCACGTTTGCAACAGCGAGCTTCCACACATCTTTTTTTTTCATACATAAGTATTCTTTGTGATGCATAGCCATTAGGAGTTGACAGTGCAGACTTTCCTTCAAGATGTTATACAAGATGCATCTGTAAGATGTTTTTCTGTTACGCACCCAGTAAATACACAGATCACTGACAGCATTGATGGCATGGGTTACATTCTTGCAAGTGTAAATTGTGGCATATGTGTCATGCAAACCTATCAACTAGGCAGGATTCCTTGTAATTTAAACTACAGGTGTAACAGTGTCCCTATTAACAGCCCCCCAAAAATGGTCATTTTAAAGGAGTTGTGCTTGATTCCCCTTATAGATTACTGACAGATAATTACAGTGGTACAAGTTTGTCCATGCAGAGCATGTATGATAACTCACAGTCTCACATTTTATTCCAGTGACACATATTAATGGTGGTATATTCTGATATTGTCTATGATTGTGTGTGCTTCTGTCTACTGCTGTCCATTAGGCTGTTGCTATGTGTTGTTATTGGTTGACACCTATGCTAACATTACAATCATATTCAAGCAACTCATTTTGCATATGTTCACAATATGCATATACCCCCTATTATATAATACTGTCCTTGATAAATGTCTTCTCCAGTGATCATGCCAGGGTGCTGATATCACAACCAATCATCTACACTGATATGTGACCTTGTCTGACAGTTACATAATATACAGTAACTGTGTGATGATATGAATATACGAACACTTGAGTTGTAAATGGCAGTACGTACTGTATTATGTACATACATGATTACAGTTCATGCTACAACTGTCTTGTTTTTGGGGTTTATGTACATTGACTTGCCCTTATCTGGTCTACATTACCATGTATCACTTGACCTCTTCCCTTTTCTTCATTCCTACCATTCATGTCTGTGGCCCTTTTCAATACACAAACTTACCCAGACTAGTGTATGTATAATGCAGTCTATGAACCCTTGATGATAATCACCAAACCTTTATTTTAGTATGCCAAATACATGTTTGTTCTGTATTTTGCAGTTAGTATGCTTTTCTGTAATGAGGTAGCACTGCAGTCATTGCCATAGTTTTAGTCCTGGCAGTCATTATGGCTGCCTGCACAATCCCGCAGAACACGTTTGCCCGTAAATAAACTTGTCTGCATGTCTGAATGGATTTGTGTTGCTTTACATGGTTTCCTGGCATGCAACACTGTTGTTGGCCACGAAGCCTCACTTGTATCCATGTAAGTGTGATACGCAGTATGCGTATGCAATTAGCACTGCAGCTCATCACACAAAAACGTAAACTCCATGTAGTCTTCGTCTTTGCACTAAGCCTACACAATGTTTATTGAATCCAGGGGATACTTTATTATGAGCACAGGCATTGTCTTTGCAACTCAGGATAAAGAATAATTTTCAGAGAATTGCTAAACCACTCCACTAATCTACATGGCCTGTATTTTAACGTGACTTTTTTGTAGTATTAGCAAAAAATGTGTTAATGATTGACAGGGAATCATTACTGTAGTTGATTAAGGATAATGTAGTAGTGTTGTGGCTACAAGTTAACTCTATGCTGGATAAAGACAGAGCTTCGATTAATCTCTTTCAGATATAATCCTTTGAGAGGCTCTTTAGCAGTGATTAGGTCATGAGCAAAATAGGTATGTGTTTGCTGATGGTAAGTATTATGGCAAAATGCTGCTCAAAAACCTATTCCCTAAGAAGGACTTCTTGGTGTTGGGATTGTCTCTGATCAGTGGTTTGATGCAGATGCATAGCTATGTCATCTGGTGTGCAATTCTCACAGTTCCCCAAACTAGTGCCTCTTCAGCTCAGAGTTTCCCCATACTCACACATTGAGTGCTTCCATGATTCCACCATGACCACAAAAGCAGTATCAGTATTTATTTACAATTCAACTATATCCTCATGGCTTCATAATTCAATGAAAGGATTACACTCTCTCACCATTGGTATCTGCAGTTTATGCCCTTAAAAACTTGTGCCCAGGGAAGTTACCCCTTCATCTCACTCTATTTACAGCTCTGGGAAAATGAGTCTTAGATAATATAATTGAAAGGCTAATGCTAATGATCACTGATAGTTGAATACAAGCAATATAGACTGACTACCTGCATTTAAAACTTTTGTTGGCATCGCAGTTTTAAAAATAAATCAGCAAAGCAGGGATGGACTTCACACAGAAGAAGGAGTACAGATAGGACCCAGAGGTGGTACTTTACCAGTTTCAGTAATGGGGTTCATGATGTCAGTACCTTACTTGATTGACATGGGGAGGATGCTTTTTATGGAGTATATGCTTTGAATGCTATGTGGGGTCCTTTTAATGTCAGGGATCCTGGTACCTGAAAGACAGCTCACTATAACCATCTCCTTGTCCTCCTTTGTGAGTGAGGGGTCAATGCGGCTGGCAATGAAGTCACCTATCGCTGAAACATTTTTTTTCTACTGCTATGATTCAAGGTGATAGATTTGGAGTATTCTTACTCATGGTGACTCTTCATATGATGCCTGTATGAGGTGGATGACTGGCTGATTTTTGATGAGAATTAATCATCTTACTTCTAGGAGGTTCTGGAAGTGATTATTTTACATGCCGTGGTATGATTTGAGAAGCATTGCATTGGAGTTCTTTACGAATCTCAGAGGAAAAGTTTATTTATGAGAGGCAAGCATCCAGATTATTTAGGTATTTAGAACCTCTCATAGATGGGATTTTTTATCTTTGTTTAAGTTTATTATTTGTGAGTATAAGACAGTTTTTACACTGTCTTAGGACATCTCATGCTAAAAGCTGGCAACAGAGAAGAAACTAACAGGCAAACCATCCATCTCATCCAGTGCTTAAGCATTTTGATAAAGAAAATGCAGTCAAAGGGAAGTAATTTCTTGCTTCAATCCTCTAGTGATCACTAGTATGAGCATATAAGATGACAACAGGAAGCACTTCAAAAAACAAATACATAGTATGGGCAAGCAACATAAGAGCCTCCAAGTATAAAAAAGCAAACATGGTTGGTGTGACACCCGTGCACTGGCCAAGCAAGCAAGGAGCCTCAATCCTCACCACTAACACCAGTGAGGGGCATCCATATAGGGAAAGGATAATGAATACACACACAGTAAAGTGTAATTTCCCTTAAGAGCACACAGAGATCACAGTCAGTCTGGGGATGGCCTCTCCCTTTCTCTCCAGGTCCCCAATAAGACTCTCCACTGGTACAGCTATAGGGTCCAGATCTCAGCCTAGTGGGCAAGCTAAAATTTCCAGCACCCTCTCTTTTCAACCAATGCTTTGTGTCCCTGCCAAAGAAGCTCACAGACACACTTTGAGATAAGAGTTATATACAACCACACAGACACTCCTGGGGAATGATAGCACAGGTTCTTTAGCTGTGCCCCTTTTACACAGACTATATGGCAGAAATCATTGCCACCACCCAGCTAATATTTATCATCTACTCAAAGGTCCTTATTAAAGGGACTCCAAATATTACTGTGCAGTATTATTATCCAAATGGTAAGTGTGACTGAACAGCAAAGCTTGTTTGGAGTGACTTGGTACAGTATCACTATATACAAGCAATGTACTCTTAGAGATTAAATTATCTCTACACAAAACAGCCACAGTTGAAAGGTTTAAAAATATTTAATAATAAGTAATGAAAACACAAGATGATATTTCCTACTACACTGTGCTGGGCAGTTCAGAGATCACAGATAAATGTTTAAAATAATACAGTAGAATAGTTCTGATGTCACAGAAAAACAAACTACTTTAATCTTCATATTTCCAAACTACATCTAAGAAAAACACTAAAGTCTAAGATCCTACTTACATATAGATACAGGCAGAGTGGTGAGTTGAATGTTCTCAAGACAAATGCTCTAATGCCCTCATTCTTTCTGTCCTTAAATTGATAACACAGTGCCATTGATTCATTTAAGATTACATCATTTCTTTCCGGTTCCCATGGCTAACAGACTCTCAGAGATTAATAACCCCTTTGATCTTGCAGCTGGTCAGAAACCAGAGCAATAAAAGAAATTATACGTGCAAATTCTAGCCATTAACTCTGGCCTCAAAACAATAGGCAGAATTCCTTCATCCAGACATATCGGCTCCGAGTTTTGACATCAAAGAATTGACTTGTCAGCTTTGTTACAGCAGAGTGCACTGTTGTTACATTTTTGCAGTTGTACATTTAACACCATTTTTTCCCATTTGAGAGAACAAGCCTGTGGCTTATATTAATATTTACAAATGACAGCATTATCTAGAAAATTCTATCTGTCTAGGCTGGCAGCCTTCATCTATCTTCACAGTTGGCTTAGTGGATTCTTGCTGTAAGGAAAACATGGAAAGGCAGATGTGTTTAAATAGCTTAAGGGGTGAGTCCTTGCAGAATGATACTTGTGTCAGCTTACTCCCTGCAGCCAAAAAATAAAAGAAGGAGGGAATTATGGTGATAAGGTCAGATAACAACAGATTCACTGATTTTAGCAATACAATGCAGAACAGGGTGGGAGGGTGGAAACATTTTTAGACACTTAGCTCTATAACTCACCAGCCTGTAATTTGCCTGATTATCACTCACCATGTAAGAAACTATGTAGTAATGCCAATAGTGCAATTATTTACTGGAATTGCCAATATAGGCTTAATGGGTTTAGCAGATATGTAGTGTTAAAATTAACTTAAAAACAGCTCAAGAAATAAAAAAGAAATAAACTTTGCTGCTGTATGTATCACAAATTAGCAGCAGTTCAAAGGAACACAAAATAGCATAGAATGATATGAAAATTTTTAGACTCTTAGGTCTGTAAATGACCAGCCTGGAACTGCCCTGATGCAAACATAACAGAGCAGTGGTGCAGTGATAGCATTGTCACCTCACAGCAAGAGGTTCTTTGGTTCAATTCTTGGCTTTGGTGCCTTCTGTGTGGAGTCTGCATGTCCTCCCTGCATTTGTGTGGGTTTCCTCCCACATTACAAAGAGATGTGTCTGAATCGTTTCTCCCCAGGCCTCAGCTGAAAATTGGCTCATTCCAAGTTGGACTTTCCTGGTTAACAAATGTTAAAATAATGAAATAAATAAAAATAAGTCCTGAGCTATCCTTACTGTGACTCACCACTTAAGAAAGAAACTAAGGTTTAATACCAATAATCAGATCAGTTTTATTTTTATGTAAGGTGGCAGATCATATTAAAGAAAATCATCAGACAGTAGTTTGCACCTGCATTCCTATTAGCCTTGCACTGTGTCCTAGCTATTTGTCCCAAATAAATAACTGGTGCCAAAACTGTGGACTGAAACTAAATGCCAAAAATGCATTATTGTATCCTTTAGTAAATCATTTATCCCATGAAACTGCCACATTAACAATATGCACCTAAGAGCTGACCAAGTTGTCTGTGATTTGGAAACTTGTGTGGACTGTGACCAAATGTTTGATCAACTCTTGTCCATTGCTTTAAGACAGTTTGTCTATATTGCACATCTTATGAACAAAATTATCATGACTAGCTAGATATAGGGGATGTCATTGTCCCACTTTACTCGTTCCTCATTATGCTGAATTAGGATCATTAGGCCGCAGTAGCATCACTATATAATTGAATATAATGCTTGCTTTGGCATGTATCTGTCCAGACAAATGCAACAATAGAAAGACCCACAGTGATATCTCACTAAAAGGATACAAGGCTGAAGCATGTCCTATGTGGACTAATTTATATATTCTCACACACATTTCTATTCTCAATTTATTCTGAAGTACTGTTTTACCAGTGTTGTACATTAAGCCTTGTACATAATTTATTTATTCCTTGAAAGACAAAATTTAAGACTGTATAGTGTCTTATTCATGTTTTTTGTTCAGGTCATCAGTGGATCAAAATGTTGCTAAAAACCTCTGAAATCTAATGCACAGCACCTAGTACTCTTTTTTTTCTTCTCCAAAGCTCCAACACAATTTATTTATATCATTTAGAGTTATTGAGGTGCAGTCTTAGTCAGTTAGAGGGGTTGTGACAGGATGGAGAAAAATGTCAAAGTGCTACAAGGCATGACAAAACAACTAAGAACGAAGGAATCTGGATGCTGTTGGGTGGACGGGATGGGGAACCAGATGGGGATAGGTATGATCAGATGGATGATGGGCAGTCAATGAGGTGCCCAGGGGTCCTTTGCTTAGTGTTCTATTTCACTTAATGCCTGCCCTCTTAACAGTATACTTTGGATAAATTATGCACTTTTTTTTTGACAGGATCCCTTATGAAAGTTTTCACAAGACTACTTGTGATACTTTTTCTTAGTTGGACAATCTTATATGCTGGCTATTCCATGTCATAATTTTTTCCAAATGTCCCTATGACTGTTTCTTGTGACATTTTGCAAAACTGGCAAAGAGCATTACAGCTTTGAAAGACCTCAGAGATTCATAACTAAAAAGATCAATGACCTCAACAATCTTATTTATCAAGAAAGACCGGCAGACTGTTCCTCTGTTAACAGTTTCTTATAGACTTCTCCTTGGAGATTAGTGTCTAGCCTTTTGGAACATGAAACAGCCAACACTCTTTGACCTCCTATTCTTTCACTGAACAAATGTTAAACCCAGTTAATGGAACTAAACCTTCATGTAGAAATAAATAAGACATGTTGGTATGACAGATTTATATCCTAACATATCACTCACTTCTGTAACAAGCTTCCACTACATGTCAAACAGAGTAACATCTTTGTCATATTCAAAGTTAGCCTAGGTAATTGGATAGGCAGCCTTAAAATTTCTCCTGATCTGTCTTGTTTTTTACTTGTCAAAGCTGTAGGAAATATTTTGGTAGAAGGGGTAGAGGTTTTTGGCTAGGCTTGTAATTGTCTGTAGACTGATTTCCTAGTACTTAACTGTGAAACATACTTTTGTGGATTAAAGATGAAACAGGTTTCCCTGTATTAAACCTACAAATTCACTTTATGCACATGCATGCAGCTAGATTTCTGGTGCTTAAATTGTAAATAATGAATACTTAGAGAAATATACAAAACTGTTGCTTTCTGACATGTTTTTTTTTTTGTAGACAACTGCACAGTGGCGGCTCGTGCCATTGGACTGCATGACTGCAGCCCCCCGAGTTGTGAAAAAAAAAAGAAAAAGTTAGAAAGAACATTTTGAAAAATAAAATATTATATTTCATTTGTAAACTACTGTACTGGCTGGGCTGTCTGCTTAGCTGTGTGTCCCGGAACTCCAACTGCTCATGCTCGTCGAGTTCCGGGTTTTTAAAAAAAACTAATTTCTGTAAATCTAGACTGCTGTAAAAGCAGTCCAGATTAAGGAGAGATAGCATCAATATGATGCCCAGAATTCTGTGTGGTTTGTAACTGCAGTCAAGTGGAAGGGGATCGGACTGCCATGTCCACAGTCACATACGTGACATGGATGGCTAGATGGCTACTGATTGGTTCTCTCTGTCTAACTGTGCTCTGCATGCTGTGAAAAGAGAGAGAGAAACAGTCAGTAGCAGACTAATGCTTTCTTTAGTTTATGGAGTTCTGACTTCCGAGTTTGTAACTTCGATCGGACAGTGACCAGTACAGTTAGTAACTGAGCTGAGAGCTGACTCTGAGACTGACATATTAGTTTTTTTGTGTCTCTCTAGGTATGTATGCATTTTCTAATTAATTAATTAATAATAACATTATGGTTAGGTTATACAGGTTGTGTATGCATCTGCAGTTCATGTGACTCATTGTGGGAACTATTATGTTTAGTAGTATTCACTATTCAGGTGACGTAAGGTAAGGGGCCTTATATCAGCGCATTTATGTACTTAGAAGTAACCCCAGACCCTGTTGCTCATTACGGTAATAATTGCAGTTGTCAGGCACATCTTCTATTTGCAGTAGAATTTGCCTTGTTTAAAACTGAATTTTCAGTACAAAATGCTTTCCTTTAGCGGTGTGATTTGCTATGCATGCATTGTTTCATAAATGTGTCTTGCAAACAAACTTTAAAGTATGTAAAGTCAAGTGGTTTGCATTTTGCGAGTCAGACGATCCCTCTTTGTAAGAAGTGAAACATTTTGGAAAACATTTGCTATTGACATTTATCATTTTTGCTCTGATACATAACAGAAGTAAAAGGCAATGCCCACTCCCGCAGCCTGCTGTACACTGATGTGTACATATTTATTTATTTATTTTATTTATTTTATTTTACATTTATTGACCGGGATAGTCCGACTGGATACATGTCCTTTTTCAGCGGAGGCCCGGGGAGAAAAGCTCCATAGAGAAAACAAAATACAAGTAAGTTTACAAGTACATACATGAAAAGGAGAAAAAGATACTAATTAACATATGTTATGCTTTTCTTAAGTTAAATATAGTTAGCAACTGGACAGTTAAAATCCAACTCAAATGTACAAAAATACAAGTCAAAAGACAATAGTGTTACTATAATCAGATACAACATCTAGGCCATTGTAGAATTCCAAGGGATCATGAAGAAACAAATTGCTGTGGAACAAACAAGTAGGATTAATGGTCCGTTAAATAATGAATAGTTTAAAGCCTAAAAGAAGTAACCCAGATTTGTTCAAGTGGGGTAGGATAAATTGTAGATCAAGAAGAAACTAGTCTGGATTTACGCATGAACATAGCCAATGTGCCTTAAAGAATTGAGTAAGATTTATTTTGAATTGAGAAAGGGAGGTAGTAAGTCTAAGGTTATTTGGGAGGGAGTTCCAAATCTTTCCTATAGAGTTGGCAAAGAGAGCATCACCATTTGATGGTTTGGACCAAAAGTCTGTTAGAGGAGTGAAGACTGCTTAGGTTGGAGTAGGGGGTCAGTAGATTATTCAGTGAAGGGGTTTTATCAGGTTCCTTAATGATTTTGAATGCAGAAAGTTGGTTCAGTTTGAGAAGATTGGGTAGTTCTAACCAGTCAAGTGTTTTTAGGTTAAGGCAGTGATGGGTTCTATAAGGAAGTCCTGTTATAAATCTGGCAATGTGATTATAAGTCACAGAGAGTTTATTGATATCAGATTTGTTGAGGAAGGAAAATACAGGAGAGGCGTACAGTAGTGTGGAGAGGAGATGCGTACGGGCAGTCGTTAGTTTGGCGTTGGGGGTTAGAAAGTTCTTAATTCTATACAAGGATCCAAGTTTCTTATTTACAGCCTTAATGGTCTGACTGATGTGCAAGTCAAATCTAAGTTTATTGTCAATAGTGACCCCTAGTAGTTTGGTATTGGTATCGGGCTCAATGATGGTCCCATTATTGGATTGAATGAAGAAGGTACTATAATTAGATTGTAGAGAGAGAGTTGCACTGGAGGAGGGGCTGAGGTAGGAAAGAATAGCAGTAACTTAGTTTTTTTTTGATTTTGGATGAGATTCCTCTCTGAGAGCCATTTTTCTACTGCAGTAAAGCAGTGTTGGGTTATTACTTGTAAATCAGGGAGAGAGATATCTGAGCAAATAAGGGTGGAGTCATCTGCGTATTGGATGCAGGTGGCTTTAGGGATGACTGAGTGAAGTTCATTTATGAACACGGAAAAGAAAAGGGGACCTAGTATGGAGCCTTGGGGAACTCCTATAGAGTTAGGGAACAGGTGAGAGAGCTTATTTTGCCATTGGACTGCTTGTTGCCTTCCAGAGAGATAAGCAGAGAACCAGTTGAGAGCTGAATAATCAAAGTGTAAGGTTTCTAGCGTGTGGAGAAGTAGCTGGTGATTGACCATATCAAAGGCTTTTGACAAGTCTAGAAAGATGGCGGACGATATTTTTTTGTTGTTACGATTTTTATTAACTGAGTCGGTAAAGGAAAGGAGGGCGGTAGTCGTACTATGGTGGGGTCTGAAACCATGTTGAGATTTGGTCAATAGATTGTTTAGGGTGAGGTAATGAAGAAATTGTTTATGAACATATCTTTCCATGATTTTGGCTATTGGAGATAGTATTGCTATTGGTCTATAGTTAGATGGTTCAGTAGAAGAGCCTCCCTTATGGAGTGGTATGACATAGGAAATTTTCCAAATGGAGGGGATAGTGGCCTCAGTGATAGTTCTATTAATCAGGATAGAGATAGGGTAGGCTATGGCATCTGTGGCTATTTGCAGGTATTCAGCTGGGAGTTGGTCTGCCGAGAGGGTGGTTGGTTTAAGTTTCTTCAGTAAGGTTCTAATGTAGGAGGTGGGTATATGCTGTAATTTAAAGGAGGGGAATGTTTCATCAGTAATATTGGTTGGGGGAGAGGAAGGGGGAGGTTGTTGATTGGCTAATGATTGAATAGTCTCTGTAAAGAAGGAGTTAAAAGTATTGGCTACATCTTCTGGGTTTTTACCAATAAGTGTCTCAGGGGTAGGCGTAGATGATTTCCCTGGATGGAGGAGATTATTTAAGCCTGCCCAGAACTTCTTTGGGTTGTTCTGGTGTTTCTCTTGAAGGTGACAGAAATAGTTCTTTTTGTCCAGTGTGCTGGCTTTTTTCGTTTCATTTCTAAGCTGCTGAAATTTAATATGATCTTGAGGTGCCTTAGTAGCTCACCATTTATCCCAGGCCTTGTCCCTAAGTTTAATTTTGGATTTGGTTTCCCTTGTTAGCCAGGGGGCTATCCGCACCTTGGTTCTAGTAAGTCGGTTAGGTGCATGAATGTCCAGAATGCTTAGGAATGTATCATTAAAGAATGTCACACTCTCATCACATTTATCAATACTTAAAAGTGATGGACTGTTGTAAGCAGTAGTGTGTAAAGATATGCTCTAGCTTTCCAAATGAACACCATTGAAGCTGAATGGAATGGTTTAATGCTTATGCCATTGTCTTTACAATAACAGAACTATATACTTGGTTTTACCTCACTATTCTGTACTTAAAATATATAGCACCGAATTGTCACCAGTTTATTAAGTTTTACCCCCATACCACCTAAAGAGTAGTCTAAACTGTCATTCCTACCTCACCTGCATCTTTGCATTACTTATACCTAGCCTTGCCCAAAAGGACCGAATCTATATAAAAGAAAGAGCAGTTGTTCTCAAAGATGTTTTCTAGATTATAAATGTATTCTTCCCTTTCATGATAGCTGACTTGTATTTACTTTTTCTGCAGGTGAGAAAAGGGAGGGCTTGAGGCTCAAACTCCTTGGTACAATTTATCTGCTTTCTGGAGGCAGTGTAGTGCAGAGACAGTGTCGCCAGTAGTCGTTCAGAGGATTTGAAATGCAGAGTAATAGCTTTGTTGATACTTTCACCATCTGGCTTTACTGTTACATCAGTTTTATTTGGTTAAACAGTATGCATATTAATATATGTACAAATTCAGACAAGAGAGAGACATAAAGTTAGCAAAACTTTCATTTTTTACTTTACTAGCTGAGGAGAAGTATTTACTTTTGTAACTGACAGTGTTTATCTGTTTTCAATTACTAAAATTTAGCAGTCACTAGAAGCAATATGGAGCAGTGGAGTTCTTTCATTCATCTTCATTCCCTGTGTGATTTTTGTTTGCAGAACTGATAAATCCTGTACCTGCTGTAGAAATGGGTGCTATGAACACTACAGCTGTAATGTTGGCTGTGCAAATCTTGCATATTTGGTTTTCATATGGAGTGTGTGAAGACCGATAACAGTCAATTGCTGCAGTTAGAAAAGGTGGGCCTAAGGAAATGTGAAAAAAAACAGTTGATGATTACCAGTGTTGAATACTAGCTCAGTAATGTCTGCAAAGTACGTATGCATTATTTTGTCATGTAATTTTTAAATTTGTAGACCATATTGTCTGTACAATTATGAGTGATTAACAAATTCTCAGATGTGTGAACCAGACATTTTTTATCTCTGTATATTTAGTGCAGTGGCATTTTAAAGCTGGTACCAGGCATGGCAAAAGTACCTTACATGCAGGTAACTATAAACAACTAGGTCACAAAGGAACTAGATTCAGGTTTGGAAATCTAAGCCCCTCCCCCCCTTCTAAGAATGTGCAGTGTGTGTGTGTGTGTGTGTGTGTGTGTGTGTGTGTGTGTGTGTGTGTGTTCGTGTGTGTTTGCTGCTGATGACCTACACAACACCAGAATACACTGTACTAAATATATTTTATATGTAAAGGATTTAAGTTAATTGAAGTGATGTGTGCTTGCAGCACTGAAATCAGGAACCACTTTTTTATCTGGGTATGTGCAAAGAGGATAAGGCAGAATCAAATAATGCATGTTGCTTTATGCTGGCTTAGGACTGTCTACACAAATGATACCCACTGACCTGACTGAGGAAGTGTTTTGCATGTGTTTTTGTCATTTAAGCAGAAGTTCCCCAAGGCTGTATCATAGCTGTTTTGCATATTTTAGTGCTGAACAGCTGCCCACTGTTTAATGCCACATGCATGTACTTTCCATAGTGTGTGTGTGTGTGTGTGTGTGTGTGTGTGTGTGTGTGTGTGTGTGTGTGTGTGTGTGTGTGTGTGTGCATGTGTGTGCGTGTGTGTGTACAGATTTTTGCAGAATATCCAGAGTTTTGCATCACATTTTTGGTCTGCCATAGTGACTAAGCATTTATTTCATGTAAATTGGTAAGCATGGCCAGCATTGATACACTGTACTATAGCCCCACCCTTTCTAGTTGAACACACCCCTTCCACTTGCCCCCACCCATTCAGTTGTCTCCTGCACCCCCCCCCCTTTGATTTGAAGTTACCAGCTACCACTGCAACTGCACCTCTGGCAGAGTTGCAGCTTCATGGTCCTTGCAAAAGATATGTTATGAAAGTCTCTACAAAATGCACAACCAGGGAAAGTGTTTCATAGTGCTTCATGCAACTCCAGATTAGTTGAGGAAAACAGAGTCTGCAGCCCATGATAACTGACTGCCTGCCAGCATATCAAAAGTACATGCCCACAACAATTCTAAGCATCATGAATGAGCTGCACTTTGACTTCAACATTAGCTGCCTGTCTTGATGCCACTGACTATAGAAATTCAATGATTCTACTATGCCCATGGCACCCCCTTCTTTACATTTTACAGTCTTCGGCTTCCTGTTATTCTACCTCCTGCCATCCCACTCAGAAACTCCTTACAGGTTGTTTAGAACATGGGAGAGACTGAGTAGAAAGCCATCTCCCTCACAGTGCACCATAGCCATGGTTGTTGTGAGCAGTGGCACTGCAGTGATGGTGGCAGCATTTTGTTCCTGTTATTAAAATAAATTAAAATTGGAGAAGCTTGCCTCTAGCCTGAATTTTGACTTAGGCAGAGCTTATTCATCAAGCCATTCATGCATGTTACCTGTTTATTTTGCATTAATGCACTGGAAGTACAGGAAAAACAATAAATGGAACATTGCTTTTTTACCCAGGTGGTTGGTTTAACTCACAAAGATGAAAAAGAGAGTAGTTTTTGCTGTTTAATTTGTAGAGCTTATGGTATTTACTTTTTTTAGCTGTCTCATTTATGATGTTTTTGTCTCATTTGAAATAAATGTAGACTCCATTAAGTCAAAAAAATCAGCATGTAGATATTTTTATATAGATCTTTTTATCATATTTATCATTGCTTTTGTGGACTGACAGGTTTCACTACTAATACTTCAGTCCAGGGTGGGAGTCATAAAGAATCCTCTTTTATTTAGTGCTGGACTGCATCATGTCATCAGCTGTGATATTCTCTAGTCAGTATTTTACGCCAGACGTTATAACTGATATACCCACCCCATGAGTATAGTGGCACATAGGTAAAACCAGTACCCCACAATTATTGTACTGAGTCACACCTGACAGATAATGTCAACTGTAATTACTAAACATGACTTTTCAAAAAATGAGGCTAAAGCTTGGTCATCATGTTCTAGAAGGCGATGTACAAGACAGGTATATTTATGCATGTGAAAGACTACTTACCTGCAAGGTACCAGTCAACCTAACATAGAGGAAGCCCAAGTGCAAAAAAATGTATCATTAGAATGCATAATCCATCTCTTATACCAAACAACACTCAGTGCATTGTTTGATTCCAGATGTGCTTTCTTTTGAAAGTAGTGTCATGGTGTTTATCATTTTACTTTTTGTTTCACCTTTGCTGGCCAGCAGAAGTTGAGGGTTACTGTCATGAGAAGCACTGACCACTTTAAGGCATCACTGTTTACCACCACTTCAGCTACTGAAATTTTCAACCGGATCTATTTATATCCCACAGTTCAGGTCAGTCCAGGAATATGGAAGAAGTTATTCTGAAGGGGGATCTGAGCCCTTTCCACAAAATTGCATCAGCTAAACATTGCTAGCACACCTGTTCCACATACTATGGTTCCAACGCTCTATCCAACACTCACTCTGTATTAACTACCACAGATCCTTACCTCCGCAAACTTCACTCACCAACCCACTGACAATTGGGGCAACTCAGGATAAATACGGTTAGTCTTATAATGGCTCTAGGGCCATTAGCCTAGTAACCTTGTATGAACATACGAACCTAGGAACACTATAATTTAGTGAACAGCATATAGTTAGCTGTTAAAAGCTAACTTACCTTGATAAAGAAGGAATGTCATACCAAGCATCACATTATGTATTTCTGTTGTAATAGGGTATATACTATGCTATGTCACAAAGCTATGGACCTAATTGCCAGTTATGGCTGACTAAATGCTGGCTTAGATGAAAGCTTAGTAGATTAGAAGGGGTTTGTCTCTACAGATGTGTGATACTAAGACAAGGAAAGGGCACACACAGCATAGGGGATGCCCTCATATCAGCTCATTTATATGGAGCCTTGCAGTTTTTGTCATCACTACTAGAATTACTGAATAGCATGTACATTTTTGGCATATTTGCCTTTCGATCTCCATTTTTAGACAGCATTCTTCTTATTGCTTATAAAAACCCACTAGGATATGACAATGTCGCAAAGTTAGTAAAAGCTACTTTCTGTTGATTGAAACTGAAAATTACACTATATGCAAATATAAATATAGCATTATTTTATCTCATCATGATTTGTGTTTTTACAGACTTTGTCCATGTTGACTTTGCCTGCATATTATTCGTTTTTAATCTTACTTGCCAGCTGTGTAGAATTTTGTAATGCACTGACTTCCAGTAGAGCTAACAGCTAATTAAACTTAATTTAAAAGGCTCACAATGTTTATGTTTAGAAAATAAATTGTTTTTTTGTTTGAAGCAGCATTATCTTCAGAAGTACTAACTATCTTTGAAAAGAATGTAATGACATGTTTTTTTTTCCATGTTAATGTAAACAGAGCAAGTATTGCACTTCTGAAATGTACTGTGCTTGCTGATTTCAGCATTTTTCTTCCTTTTTTATGGAGCTGTCAGCATTACTGCTTGTTTGTTGTATCAGCTAAACATTTAAAGAAACAAAGTTTCAATGGGAAAACTAAAGCAAAAATGTGCCAGCTTTTATGTATCATTTAACTATTCTAGTTTTTGCAGACTCTCACACAGGTGAAACAAACTGCACCATGTAGCAAGAATGCTGACATTAGCATGATAAATTACAGGCATGTCTTCTCAGGTCAAAAATGCTAACTATCACATTGTTCAGCATAAAGAAACATTTAGGCAATGAAAAGCGAAACCTTCTGAAATGCTTCCGTGTAAGTGACTCATTTGGCAATGCTAAAGTCTTGATGTTACCATGATTAATGCCATATGAGCTTAGCTTTTCTGAGTTAAACATTAAAATAAAAAATAAAGCTTCTTTGGCAACATCTGAAAGTACTCATCATCTCAATAAATGTATCAACAAAATGCTTAAATTATTTAAAACAATAGTATGTTATGGTTGAAATAAACAGCCTACATTATTTTATTTTTCATTTTGTGTTCTGATATTCTGCAGTGTACAAGGTTTACTAAATAATAATAGGTGTATTTTTTTATACTTTGTACAATGAAATCCTGCAATAATATGACTAGATGTTAGGTTTTATTTGCATTTTTTTCACTTGCTTCATAACAACAGATGCTTCACATCATAAATCAACTGTCTAGGTTCTTTCCCTCTGGACACATAGCTTGGATGCGGCTCTCCCTTCTAGTTGCTATTATTAGGGTACCATCCATAATACTACAAAAATAGGAGGACTTCAAGTAAGGGGACAACTACTTTAAAGTTTGACGTGCCCTTATCATTGAAGGAAAAAGTTGCAAACCTGCAGTTTACTCCACTCTGCCTCTTTAGTACTCTAAATACTTTAAGTAATTGTAGCAGCCATTTTTGTGCCCTGTTTCACAGACCTTGAGTAATAAGACCATAGCCACAGCCAGTACTGCATACATTCTTTACCATACTACACCAACAAGCTCCAATGAGACATAAAAGCTCCACACCCAAACTCAATAACAACAATCCAGACAAGTACCATCAAAAATACATTAAAAACTGAAAGCCACATCACTAGTTCCTGAAAACCTGTCATCCATATATCACAGTATAGGTGCTGACACCATTTGCTACCCTGTATCTACACTAATTAATAAATTAATTACAGAAAAGTACATCCCAAACCTATGGAAATCATCCTTCATAATCGCATTAAACAAAAGTGTTGCATTGATTAAACTATCTCCAATGGCAGTTTTTCCTCCTCTATCCAAAGTACTTGAAAAATGCGTACACCAGCAACAGTTATCTTTTTTATTTGATAACTGTAGATTAATATGTGTGCATGTACCTTTAAGCAGCTATCCTAGGGCTTGCACAAATGTATAAATACTGAGCACGTGCAAGACTGACTGCCATTTCGTAGTAAGCTGTTGAGATGCAAGCATGTATGTATATAAGGTCTGTCTGTTAACTAGATTGATTATATTTTATGATGCTGTTATCCATCCTAATGTATTTCATATGTATTAAAGCATCTAAACAAAATACCCCACCTGCTTGTCATCTATGTTAGACAAAGAGAGAGAGAGAGAGACAGAGAGATGGGCAAAATGGTATCAGAAGCAGCATGTCTAAAGGACATGGTGGTAGAGGCAGCATAGCTAAAATGACTTAAGGCACTTGCTTGAGACTGGTGGAAAATACATGAGCGAATCATCCCTCAAATATGCATACTTCATAATACAGATCAGAAATGACTTTTAGTTATTAAAACTTGATCAGCACTATTTTTTTTTTGTAAAATATGAAATGAGGCATACAGAATATTCTAAATGCTATTCGCACAAACCAATATGTACGATACTGATAAAAATATTCAAATTACTACTTAAAATATTTGAAATAAAGTCTGGATTACATAAAATGTTAAAATAAAGGGAAATGGCTGCTGTCAAAGGAAAAATATACTTTAAAAATGATCAAAACACGGTAGGTTCAGGTTAAGGCTCTTTAATCTTGCAGCACGGAGACAAAAACATGCTATTACAGAGTTTGTCTAACTAGAAACAGGAAATACTTTCATTTTTATACATTCTCTAACTAGACATGGCCTACCAAGCTGACGTAACAGATTACCACCTTTCTCATCATCATCATTTGTTGACCATCATTCCCATGAATTTCTGCTGATTTATCAATTTTTATGTGAAACTTCCTGAAGAAAACAACATGGCCTTGATTACTCCCAGTTAGATACATGCTATGTTACCATTCAAGATACTATGGCTAATTCAAGCACAATGCTAGCAGTTCATTTCTCTAATAATCCTTTGTCTACTTTATCTCTAAGTTACTGCAGCTGCACATGTTCTCATGCTTCGAACAGAGCTGATTGTTTAAAATCATTACATTTACAGAATATAGTATTGTTCATTCATTCGTTCCTGACCTAGCAGATAAGCACCTGCTTCTCAAGTACATTTCCAAAAGGCATAAACATGAATATTGCTGTGCTAGCAGTTACTAGGTCAGAGGGCATCTTGCAAGCTTCAGAGAGCATGCTGCAGTTTTCAAAAGCATCTTTTTCAGTCTCATATGAAACTCAATTTGTATATAACACAGTGCATGTAAAATCGAATGAAAAGCGTATTAATTCTTTTGATTATTACTTGGCATTAAGCATACACACATTAATACATATTTTTCTAACATTTCCCTCCTGTTAATACTTTTTAATACTATTTTCAAAAAAGAATAAACAGTTTGCTTCTTTTCCTAACCTCTTCCAATCAGGATTTGCAGTTAAGAAAGTCATTCAGTTTAAACTTTTATGAAAGTGTTTCACATTCTAGTAGCTCTTCAAATTCAGTACTTTGATACATAGTCTCAGATACTGATATATCTATGAATTCTTTGATTAATTTCTTCATGCAGGGGATTCCACAACAAACACAAACTCCTATTAGGAGTAATCCTACCCCACTGGCAATCAATATGTTCATTAGGATGGAACCCCCCCCCCCAAATACATTCTGGAAAAAGTCTGTCAGAGAGTTTGGGCCTGGTTTGGTCATGGCCGACACTTGCTGAATCACCTCGAGATTATCGTTAATCTCATGCTGATGGTCAGAAATAAACGCACAGCATTCTTCTTTGATTAAAGTGCACGTCCCACCCCTCACCGCTAGGGTGAAGTCAAAAGCCATTCGGTTTTGGAGTACTACAGTTCTCATGGCATTCAGTTCATCAGTTATCAGTTCAAGAGCAGAACAAGTCGCATTACTCATTACTTTGAGAAGTTTTGACAGTTTTCACAGCTCCCATATCGATTTAACTGCACCATATGCAGGTAATATACCTGCCCAGGATATGAAAGCATCACTCAAGTCCATGTGCGCAAGTTTGGTTCCCACATTGCGATGGTCTTTCCAGCCTGCTTCAATCTGTCCCACTGGATTCTCAGGTTTCTTAACAGTCTTTTTGGTCACATCTCGGGTATTTCGAATATTTCCCTGAGGCAAAACTGCAGTGTGTCGGATGGCCGGGACCAGGTATCCCAAAAAACAACTGCCAGACCAATTCTCAGGTAACCATTTATTATACTTTTTTACCACACACAAAATAACAGTCCTCTACTTTAGTTGTTACTTTGTTACGAAATGACTGCCCTGCATGAAACATTTTCCTATCTATTACAGATAACTGTTTAAAAAGTACAGGATTACGTTGTACCTGATCAAGAGGCTTATGCATAGATTTCAAAAATGAGTCATAATCTGTACTACAAGATCCACCTAAATCATTTGCTTTTTTATAACATTTATACTGTACGGTGACATTACACTTGCTCCATCCCACCTGGATGGTATCATTTTTGTAAAAACATACAATTCCTTTTTGTGTTACAGGCAAATACAGTGCTACCTTATGTGCTTTAATAGCAACTGTGTCAAAAAACAGATTTTCCCAGGTCTCATTGACCCCTAGGAGGGGTAGCAGCCATCAATAAACCCCCGTATGCTGTTGGTATGGCCGTGCAGACCCAGCAGTTCGAAACATTAAAAGTCTCAGCATACACATGTGTAATTGCCTGATAAGTGTTAAAGTTCGGATGCCAGTCTATGTTTAGTTCATTACGTTTAATCAGTTCAACTTTTGTGGCAGGAAAAACGAGTGGCCACAACAAAAAAAACAATGTGATTAGCATAGTTATCAAAATGATCATACAAGTTCTCTGAGGTTGCTCAATGTCTCTATTCACTCTGTACCTGGCCATTATGTTCTCGTTGTACAACAGCAACAAAGTTTTTGTCCAATTCAAAGTTCTTAACCAGTTTACAGTGCGTCAAATGAATCCAGGAAGCTCGCTCCATGATCTTGACTGCAGTGGGTGTCGACAGTAGTACCTGGTATGGTCCTTCCCACTTCGGAGAACTCCAGTTCTTTTGCTTCACAATCTTCACCCAGACCCAGGTGCCTGGGGCTACTGGTGATTCCGATTTTGGTTGCTCTTTATCTGAAACAGAATTTAACTTCAAAAGTTTTTTATTCAAAAATCGTCTCATATACGCTGCAAGTGAACTGTCAGCCTCTTGCTCTGCAGACATGAGAGGTTTCCACTGAGGTGTATAATATGCCCTCCCAAACAAAGTTTCAAAAGGAGTTAATCCCTTTGCATTTGGAACAGTTCTCATGCTCAACAGTGCTAGAGGCAAACAGTGCACCCAGTTCTTTTGTGTCTCACTCATCAACTTCCTAAGCTTATTCTTCAGCACCCCATTATGCCTCTCAACTAATCCTGCAGATTGGGGGTGGTAGGCGCAGTGATTTTTTAATGATATCCCAAAATAGCGACTAAGTTGTTGCACTGTTTGAGTCACGAAATGTGTACCATTATCACTATAAATCTTTTCCGGTATGCCAAATCTGGGTATAATTTCTTTAACAAGGACCTTTGCAACAGTAGCTGCATCTGGATTTTTAGTTGGAAAAGCTTTCACCCATTTGGAAAGCATATCTATAATGATAAGGCAATACTTTTTATTCTCGCACTTATTCAGTTCTATGAAATCCATACAAATAGTATGAAACGGATACGGTGGTGTAGGGAAACTCCCTTACTTAGGCTTCAATGCCCCTTGTGCATGATGCTTGTTACAAACATGACATGCTGCACAAAAAGTTTTTGTGTAATTTGTAAATCCATACGTTGTAAACACTCGATTCACTAACTGTACCATCCCCCCTGTTGAGACATGGCTCTGCCCATGGCTCAACAAAGCTGCATATCTAAACAAGTTAGATGGCAAAATTGGTTTATTTTCCTTGGAGATGTACAGTCCCTTTTAAAGGATTGCTCCTCGTTTTATCCACTTCTGTTTTTCTACATTTGTAGTAAGTGTCTGCATTGTTTTTAACATTTCTAAATCTAAAATCTCAGAGGGATGTAATTCCTCACTCAAAAGAAAAGCTTCTTAGGCTGAAGCTGCCTGTTTCTCAGCTGTATCAGCCCGCGCATTACCTTTTGAAATTCTATCCTGTTGCTTGGTATGAGCTACGCATTTGCAAATAGCTATTTTTGAGGTAACCGAATAGTCTAATAAATCTAAAATGAATTGCGCATGATTAATTGGTTTACCAGTAGATGTTATCATTCCTCTATTTTTCCACAGCTGCGCAATAACATGTAGAAAATGCATACTGACTGTCAGTATAAATATTCACTTTCTTACCTTTTGCTAAGGTACATGCCCTTGTCAAGGCAATCAACTCCGCTGCTTGTGCAGATAAATTGTGTGGTAAAGATTTTGCTTCTAAAGTTTCAGTATCGGAAACGACTGCATACCCTACTAGTATCTGTCCTGTAGGACCCCTCCTGCACGAGCCGTCCACATAGTATGTCACCTCGGCATCGTCCAAGGGAACATCCGTGAGGTCTTGTCTAGGTAATGTCTTTTGCTCAATCTCCTGCAGGCAGCAGTACGGTTTGCCATCTGCAGGGGTTGGGAGAAAGGTTGACGTATTCAAAGTTGTGCATCGTTCAATTATCATATGAGGTTGGCTCAACAGTATAGTCATACAGGAAAGATGTCTAGCAGGAGAAAGATATGCTACTTTTTCTTGCAGTAAAATAATTGCGACTGCATGAGGCACTCTCAATGTGAGAGGGTGGAATAACACTACTGAGGCCGAAGCCTGCACTGCCATTGCAGCTGCAACTACTGCTTGTACACAGTGGGGTAGGGACCGCACCACTGGGTCTAACTGTGATGAATAGTAAGCTATGGGGCGTTGCTTGTCCCCATGCTGCTGTGTCAATACTGATGTCATATAACATTGCTTACAGTCTACAGTTTGAAAAAATTGCTTATGATAGTTCGGTAATCCAAAAACTAAGGATGATGCTATCAGTTGTTTCAGCTTGCAGAAAGCTGCTTCTGCTTCTGCTGTCCATTGTAATAAATCCTGTGCTGCCATCAGCTTTTTGAATATTAAATTAGTCAGTGGAGCAGATTCCAAAGCATAATTTGGTATCCAACTCCAACAAAAGTTAGTAGTTCCCAGGAAGGACATCATTTCCTTCTTGGTAGTTGGTCTAGGTGCTTGTAATATTGCTGTTTTTCTATCTTCGTCTAATATTCTACCTTCTTTGGATATTACATATCCCAAGTACTTAACTTGTTTTCTCCAAAGTTGTAGTTTGTTCTTGTTTACTTTGTGTCCTTGAGTAGCTAAAAACTGTAATAATGCTATGGTGTCCTCTTTACATTCTTGCTGGGTGGGGGCTGCCAGCAGAATGTCATCTACATAAAGTAAAATTTGACTATATTTCGGTGGAATAAATCCCGCCAGGTTGCTTGCCATTTCTTGTGAAAATATTGTTGGACTTTCACAATATCCCTGTGGTAATCTCGTATATGTATACCGTTTCCCCTGAAATGTAAATGCAAACCAATGTTGGCTGTCAGGGTGTATCAGTATTGAGAAAAATGCATTACTAATATCTACCACAGAAAAATACTTTTGCTGAGGCTTTAAATCATTCAGTAAGGTGTGCGGATCTGGCATCGTTGGTGCCCTGGGTATAACTGCATTATTTACAGCTTGTAAATCTTGGACCATATGCCATTCCCCGTTTGCTTTCCTGACAGGAAATAAGGGTGTATTACATGGTGAATCGGGAGATTCTGTTAAGACTCCTTCCTTAAGTAAGGCTGCTATTATAGGTTTGATCCCTACCTCTGCATCCTTTCTCAAGGGATACTGTCTTTTCTGAGGTCTAAATGCTGACTTTGGCATAATAGTAACTGGTCCTGCTGTTCGTATAAGTCCTACATCTGATTTCCCTGTTGACCAGAGAGTCTCTGGTATGTTTCGCAAGGCTTTTTCCTCTTCCTCCAATAAGAGTAATATTCAGCTATTCTCACTAGCCTGTGACTGCACAGCTGGGTGTGTCTGTGTTATCCAATTCAATTTCTGTTTCTGTACTCCTTGTTCGGAGAGTTCTAATTCTGTCTGTTTCTCCCACCTTGTGACTTTTTCTCCTAAGTCTGCCCATTTCAAATTTCTATTCTTAGTTAAACTAACATGTGGCAATCGATTTGATTTGTAAAGTGCTAAAAATTCCTGGGGCAATGAACAGCTTACTACACTGTTTCCTTCTGTGTCCCAGTACAAGTTTCGTAACACTAGTCTGTTTGCGTGGTTCTGAAACAATTCCTGCTCATATTCTTTATCAAGTCCTGGTCTATTACAGTAATATAGAGTACAATGCAACAAATATTGTTTGTCAATGTCGAGGGAGGGGGATTTACTGATGGCTACGTTCATCAGTTCCTCGGTTACTGCCCCTGGACCAGTCGTAACCAAGTCCTGGCTGTACCAATAATATATCTCACCCTCCGGTCGCACTACAAAAGTATCCACTTGTCGCTGTGCTTCCATACCCTGCATGGTTGGAACTACGGCTATGCCAAATATCTGCATTAAGTCTCTACCCAAAAGGTTTACTGGGCATTTTGCAGAAACTAAAATTTTACTTTTCTGGGTCATTCCTGAAATGGGGTCTGTTATCACTATGTCATGGGAGAGTGGCTCCCGATACAGCTGTACATTAGCTGCTTTCACTAGTATATAATCTGGTGATTTTGAATCTTCCGGTAATTTGGAAGGGTGTATCAGGGTCCGTGAAGCCCCTGAGTCACACAAAAATTTGACTTCCCTCCCCTCTACCAGAAGCGTCACTTCTGGTTTTGTATCTGCTAAGTAATGCTCTAGGCTCAATAAGGCTAAGTCCAAAATTTATTTTTCCTCAATGTCTACAAATTCATGTACATCCTCTACCCCTTCTGTCACATCCTCTACCCTTGCTATCACATTTGTTTGTCTTTTCCTGTTTATTTTCATTCAGTGATTCCTGACTATCATATAGTCATTCCTCATCCTCCTTATTTTCTGTAGTCACTTTCTTATTTAGCCTGCAATCCCTTGCTAAATGTCCTTTTTTCCTGCATTTAAAACATTCACATCTTTTCTTCCTTTCCTCAAAATCTTCTGATCGCTTGTCAGATTGTTTATTTCCCTGGGTATTTTTCTTACCCTTTCTCCCAGTTTGTACTACAAATACTTCTGACCCATCTACTGCTGAAAATACTTGAGTTTTCATTTTTTTTTACTATTAAAATGTCTCTCTGCATGTCTAGCATATTCAAGTAATGGCTGCAATCTACTCGTACGATGATCTACCATGTGCTTTGTAATAAAGCTGCTAATGGGAGTTATACTACCCTTCAAGAATGCATTCTTTAGCTGTTGTTCATATGGGGAATCTTGTGTCTGGTTTTCTGGTATCTGCATTCCGCAGTGGTTATTAAAAACTCTAATAATCTAGCATAATATCTATCAACTGTTTCCCCTTCTTGTTGAATGCACTGATTAATGCAAGTCCAATCAGCCCTAGGCATCCATTTTTCAGAGATTCGGTCTGTCAGACCTTTCACTCTGCCATCCAATTCTGCATTAGTATGTGGGAGTGGTCTAAGCTGTGCGTCACGAGGATTTCAGTCACCACTGATCATGTGCCAATCTGGACCTACAATTTGTCTAACTACTTTTTCTACTTCTTCTCCATTCAAATGGTAACTTAATCTCATACCCTGTAAATCTTCTAAAAATTTTCGAAAATTCACTTTCAGATGGGGAATTCCCTCCGTGGCTTTCCGGATATCTTCCGGTGTCCACGGTCTATAAACCAAAAGAGTCAGATCCTGTCCTGCCTGAGGATTTGGTACTTCTATGAGTGGACATTATTCTTCCTCACTCATAGCTTGTGATTTTCTATTTATTTCACATAGTTTGATCTCCCTTCTCAAGTCGCGTGTTTGAGACCTTGTCTCGATAGGATCCCTGACAAATGGTTTTGATGCTGTGGAAACAGCTGGGTATAGCGGAGGTGGATCAGCTTGACTACTCGCTTCATATTCTGGTAAGGGAAGCGGAGGTGGCGAAGGAGGGGCCGTTGCTATTACCAAGTTATTATCTTCTTTGTCTAAGAACATCGTTTTTGAATTCTTTATCTTTTGTTCCCTGCGATTTGCTTCATCAAGCCACCTATGTGCCTGAGGGACTCCTAATTGTCATTGCTTTTTTAATTGACCTTTTGCGTCTGTGTTTAGTTGCCTGACAAGTTTAATAAGTGCGAGTTTATCTAAATTACCATCGAATTTATACTTATTAACCCATTTTGTATAATACTTAACATTGTCGGCATGCTGTAATTACATATATTTCGCGTCTTCAGTTAGGGGTGGGTCTCGGAAACTTTTCGTGCACTGATTTCCCATTGTTGCCTTAGCTAAGCTGTAAATTGTTAAGTAACCCTTTTTATCACATGGTACCACGGTTCTATACCTTTTCACAGTTTATCTAGAATAACTGCCTACCTATTCTGTTTCCCTGATCTATGACAAAACAGTAACCCTTTTTCGTCCCTGATCTGCACATGCAAATTTCCCAGACAAAAACAGTTCTGTAACTAGTCCCTGATCTTAAAACAGAAATAAGGTAATTCCTCCTTACCTGACCCTCCGTGAGTTGATCCACCGGATCGTTGACTCATCCTCCAATCCCAGATCAGAAACAGTGTCTGGCCTCTTTCGAACGACAATTCAGTCAGAGGTGTTTCAACACAGAAGAGCTGATTTGGCCTCTTCTCCATACGGATGCATGCCACCAGGCCCAATTCTGACCTAGGCCTAGAGCGAGAGGTTCTTTCCGGTCCGAAGGACCAAACTGTCAAAGGAAAAATATACTTTAAAAATGATCAAAACACGGTAGGTTCAGGTTAAGGCACTTTAATCTTGCAGCAAGGAGGCAAAAACGTGCTATTACAGAGTTTGTCTAACTAGAAACAGGAAATACTTTCATTTTTATACATTCTCTAACTAGACATGGCCTACCAAGCTGACATAACAAATTACCACCTTTTTCATCATCATCTGTTGACCATCAATCCCATGAATTTCTGCTGATTTATCAATTTTTATGTGAAACTTCCTGAGGAAAACAACATGGCCTTGATTACTACCAGTTAGATACATGTTATGCTACCATTCAAGGTACTATGGCTAATTCAAGCACAATGCTAACAGTTCATTTCTCTAATAATCCTTTGTCTACTTTATCTCTAAGCTACTGCAGCTGCACATGTTCTCATGCTTCGAACAGAGCTGATTGTTTAAAATCATTACATTTACAGAATATAGTATTGTTCATTCATTCGTTCCTGACCTAGCAGATAAGGACCTGCTTCTCAAGTACATTTCCAAAAGGCATAAACATGAATATTGCTGTGCTAGCAGTTACTAGGTCAGAGGGCATCTTGCAAGTTTCAGAAAGCATGCTGCAGTTTTCAAAAGCATCTTTTTCAGTCTCATATGAAACTCAATTTATATATAACACAGTGCATGTAAAATAGAATGAAAAGCGTATTAATTCTTTTGATTATTAATTGGCATTAAGCATACACACATTAATACATATTCTTCTAACAGCTGCATTTTCACAAAGCATGTATTTTTCTTATTAAGCAAATATATCTGAGTTATCAGAAGTATATAAAGTGTTTGCATGTTTGTGCAGTGATACTGTAAAGTTATTTCACAGAATACAGCCATTACAAACCATATTTCACAAAGTACAGCATTTTAAAGAGTTTATTGTGGATTTGAATGTTATCAGATGCCCACAGGGATCCCCTTCAAAACATCTAAAGTTCATAACATCAAAGCTCAAAACATTGAGACCATAAGATATAAAACCCATAATGTCTAAAACTCAACATCGAATTTCATAACACAGAAACTTTGCATCACAACTTCAAAACCTACAAATCACATGTAAATAACATCCCCTTCACCTAAAAGAACACCAAAGTAGTAAACACACTTTATACTATATTTCTGCAGGGGAGCAAGCCCCCCTGCACCCCATACACCTGCGTAAATTAAATATACCAATTCCGAGATCACACTACCTCAGAGTTGGCATATTTAATTTATAGGGGGTTTGAGGGCAAAAGCCCCCCACATGGGGGTGCCGAGGGGCTTGCCCCCTTGCAGAAATGTAGTACAAAATGTGTTTCCTACTTTGGTGTTCTTTTAGGTTGAGGGGGTGCCATTTTCATGTGATTTGTAGGTTTTGAAGTTGTGATGCAAAGTTTCAATGTTATGAAATTCAATGTTATGAGTTTTAGGGTTCCTATTACGTGATCAAAGATGCATTCTGTCGAATACATCTTGATCGAATGTAAAAGAATTAAAAGGCAGAATAGCGAAATGGCTTTTAAGCAAATTCTTTCCCTGGGAAAGAATTTGCTTGGCCGCAGCCATTATTTTGCCGTTTTTGTCACTGTAGTGCAATCTCAGAGTAGGTATATTTAAGTAGGAGGCCCCCCACATCGGGTGTTTTTTTTGGGGGAACAGCGATTTATTTCCCCTTGAAAAGAAAATCGCTGTTCTGCTGTTTCGACATTCTAAGCTTTCCTTTACATGGGGGTCGATTAATCATTGTTCGCTTTTTTAAACATTCGATGATGTAATATAGACCCGAGTTTTAGACATTATAGGTTTTAGATGTTATGGTCTCAATGTTCTGAGCTTAGATGCTATGACCATTTGATGTTTTAAAGGGGATCCAATTCCAGAACAGTTTCTTTGTACATAACTGGGAGGCAATATTTTTAATGTGTGTTTGTACATACTTTGGGGGCTCGGCAAACAGATTTCAAAAAACCTGTGTGCTTGTGTCTGACAGTAATATTGCTGAGTACTGGAGAGTGGTTGAGCAAGAGTATGACATTTTCATACAGGCTGCAATTTCTGGTACAGATGACTGTACAAAGGAATTTATTCTGCTTAATTTAGTTGGGTCAGAAGCCATAGAAAGGGAATGTCCATACCTCTCAACCTCTTAGAGTAAGAAATCTAGACAAAGCTATAAAAAAAGTGGTACAAATAGGGACAATTTTGAAATATTGCTCTTACAGACATAGAAAGTTGATAGAATAATAGGTTTTGCATTAGCTTGAATTTTCTAAAGGGTATAAAGTCTAAAACTCAAATGTCTAGCATTATTTTCTAAATTCAATTTTTAACGATTTGCCACTAATTTTCCAGAAAGCAACAATTTTATGAAAAATGGACCAAAAATATAAGGCAAAAATCTGGACATTCTGCGAAAATCTGTACAGTTGAGATTTATGGAATGTTCATTTGTGTATGCACCTGCTATCTATACAGGAGATGGGGAAAGCCATCCTATTGTTGTACAGCCTGAGTCAAGTGAGGACCCAGAGTGCTTAAAATGCAAATTTGGAGAAATGTGTAATCCCCAGACAAATATTACTATGGAAAGGGACTTATTTTATATAAGGGATCAAAAGCCTGGTGAAACTTTTGCAGCATATATAACTGCCCTGAGACATAAAGCTAAAACAGCTGGGTATAACGGAGGTGGATCAGCTTGACTACTCACTTCATATTCTGGTAAGGGAAGCGGAGGGGGCGAAGGAGGGGCCATTGCTATTACCAAGTTATTATCTTCTTTGTCTAAGAACATCGTTTTTGAATTCTTTATCTTTTGTTCCCTGCGATTTTCTTCCTCAAGCCACCTATATGCCTGAGGGACTCCTAATTGTCGTTGCTTTTTTAATTGACCTTTTGCGTCTGTTTTTAGTTGCCTGACAAGTTTAATAAGTGCGAGTTTATCTAAATTACCATTGAATTTATACTTATCAACCCATTTTGTATCATACTTAACATTGTCGGCATGCTGTAATTGCATATATTTCGCGTCTTCAGTTAGGGGTGGGTATCGGGAACTTTTTGTGCACTGATTTCCCATTGTTGCCTTAGCTAAGCTGTAAATTGTTACGTAACCCTTTTTATCACATGGTACCATGGTTCTATACCTTTTCACAGTTGATCTAGAATAACTGCCTACCTATTCTGTTTCCCTGATCTATGACAAAACAGTAACCCTTTTTCGTCCCTGATCTGCACATGCAAATCTCCCAGACAAAAATAGTTCTGTAACTAGTCCCTGATCTTAAAACAGAAATAAGGTAATTCCTCCTTACCTGACCCTCCGTGAGTTGATCCACCGGATCGTTGACTCATCCTCCAATCCCAGATCAGAAACAGTGGCTGGCCTCTTTCGAACGACAATTCAGTCGAAGGTCTTTCAACACAGAAGAGCCGATTTGGCCTCTTCTCCATATGGATGCATGCCACCGGGCCCAATTCTGACCTAGGCCTAGAGCGAGAGGTACTTTCCGGTCCGAGGGACCAAACTGTCAAAGGAAAAATATACTTTAAAAATGATCAAAACACGGTAGGTTCAGGTTAAGGCACTTTAATCTTGCAGCAAGGAGGCAAAAACGTGCTATTACAGAGTTTGTCTAACTAGAAACAGGAAATACTTTCATTTTTATACATTCTCTAACTAGACATGGCCTACCAAGCTGACATAACAGATTACCACCTTTTTCATCATCATCTGTTGACCATCAATCCCATGAATTTCTGCTGATTTATCAATTTTTATGTGAAACTTCCTGAGGAAAACAACATGGTCTTGATTACTACCAGTTAGATACATGTTATGTTACCATTCAAGGTACTATGGCTAATTCAAGCACAATGCTAACAGTTCATTTCTCTAATAATCCTTTGTCTACTTTATCTCTAAGCTACTGCAGCTGCATATGTTCTCATGCTTCGAACAGAGCTGATTGTTTAAAATCATTACATTTACAGAATATAGTATTGTTCATTCATTCGTTCCTGACCTAGCAGATAAGCACCTGCTTCTCAAGTACATTTCCTAAAGGCATAAACATGAATATTGCTGTGCTAGCAGTTACTAGGTCAGAGGGCATCTTGCAGGTTTCAGAAAGCATGCTGCAGTTTTCAAAAGCATCTTTTTCAGTCTCATATGAAACTCAATTTATATATAACACAGTGCATGTAAAATAGAATGAAAAGCGTATTAATTCTTTTGATTATTAATTGGCATTAAGCATACACACATTAATACATATTTTTCTAACAGCTGCATTTTCACAAAGCATGTATTTTTCTTATTAAGCAAATATATCTGAGTTATCAGAAGTGTATAAAGTGTTTGCATGTTTGTGCAGTTTTACTGTAAAGTTATTTCACAGAATACAGCCATTACAAACCATATTTCACAAAGTACAGTACTTTAAAGAGTTTATTGTGGATTTGAATGTTATCACATGCCCACGTGGATCCCCTTCAAAACATCTAAAGTTCATAACATCAAAGCGCAAGACATTGAGACCATAAGATATAAAACCCATAATGTCTAAAACTCAACATCGAATTTCATTACACTGAAACTTTGCATCACAACTTCAAAACCAACAAATCACATGTAAATAACATCCCCTCCACCTAAAAGAACACCAAAGTAGTAAACATATTTTATACTATATTTCTGCAGGGGAGCAAGCCCCCCTGCACCCCATACACCTGCGTAAATTAAATATACCAATTCCGAGATCACACTACCTCAGAGTTGGCATATTTAATTTATAGGGGGTGTGAGGGCAAATGCCCCCCACATGGGGGTGTCGAGGGGCTTGCCCCCTTGCAGAAATGTAGTACAAAATGTGTTTCCTACTTTGGTGTTCTTTTAGGTAGAGGGGGTGCCATTTTCATGTGATTTGTAGGTTTTGAAGTTGTGATGCAAAGTTTCAATGTTATGAGTTTTAGGGTTCCTATTACGTGATCAAAGATGCGTTCTGTAGAATACATCTTGATCGAATGTAAAAGAATTAAAAGGCAGAATAGTGAAACGGCTTTTAAGCAAATTCTTTCCCTGGGAAAGAATTTGCTTGGCCGCAGCCATTACTTTGCCGTTTTTGTCACTGTAGTGCAATCTCAGAGTAGGTATATTTAAGTAGGAGGCCCCCCACATCGGGTGTTTTTTTTTGGGGAACAGCGATTTTTTTCCCCTTGAAAAGAAAATCGCTGTTCTGCCATTTTGACATTCTAAGCTTTCCTTTACATGGGGGTCGATTAATCATTGTTCACTTTTTTAAACATTCGATGATGTAATATAGACCCGAGTTTTAGACATTATAGGCTTTAGATGTTATGGTCTCAATGTTCTGAGCTTAGATGCTATGACCATTTGATGATTTAAAGGGGATCCGATCCCAGAACAGTTTCTTTGTACATAACTGGGAGGCCATATTTTTAATGTGCGTTTGTACATACTTTGGGGGCTCGGCAAACAGATTTCAAAAAACCTGTGTGCCTGTGTTTGACAGTAATATTGCTGAGTACTGGAGAGTGGTTGAGCAAGAGTATGAAATTTTCATACAGGCTGCAGTTTCTGGTAAAGATGACTGTACAAAGGAATTTATTCTGCTTAATTTAGTTGGGTCAGAAGCCATAGAAAGGGAATGCCATACCTCTCAACCTCTTAGAGTAAGAAATCTAGACAAAGCTATAAAATAAGTTGTACAAATAGGGACAATTTTGATATATTGCTCTTACAGACATAGAAAGTTGATAGAATAATAGGTTTTGCATTAGCTTGAATTTTCTAAAGGGTATGAAGTCTAAAACTCAAATGTCTAGCATTATTTTCTAAATTCAGTTTTTAACGATTTGCCACTAATTTTCCAGAAAGCCACAATTTTATGAAAAATGGACCAAAAATATAAGGCAAAAATCTGGACATTCTGCGAAAATCTGTACAGTTGAGATTTATGGAATGTTCGTTTGTGTATGCACCTGCTATCTATACAGGAGATGGGGAAAGCCATCCCATTGTTGCACAGCCTGAGTCAAGTGAGGACCCAGAGTGCTTAAAATGTAAATTTAGAGAAATGTGTAATCTCCAGACAAATATTACTATGGAAAGGGACTTATTTTATATAAGGGATCAAAAGCCTGGTGAAACTTTTGCAGCATATATAACTGCCCTGAGACATAAGGCTAAAATGTGCAGATTGAGTGATTTAAGAAGTGGGTTGTTAAAGAACAGACTTGTGTGTGGTAACTCATTCCCTCCAGTATAGCTCTTTTGGGTGTATACCTTTAACTCCCAGTGGGCATGGCTTGAGCCTTTAAAAAATGAAGTTATCACCTTACAATTCTAACAAATACTCACTAACATAGGTCAAATATCAACACAGTTGTGTTTGCCATCATATATGCTTCAAGATAATATATTCAGATGCCTTGTATGTAGCATGGTTTTGGAATTATTAATGCAAATATGAACAAGTAATATTTGACGCCTAGAGGAGCAGTAGGAGGTAACTGCAGATGCACCTGGGGGCATCACTTGGATGTAAATGATGCCATGAGAAAGATTTTGCTTTGTGACAGTGATTTAACTTTGAATAAGGCCATTGTGATTTGTCAGATATATGACCTCACAGAAAAGCACACAAATATGCTTACAAATAAGAATAGCTCTAGAAGGCACATTGATAAAGCTCATGTTGATAGTATGCAGCACATAGTTAAAAGAAACAGGCCCAAGCACATGGCAGCAACTGTAGCCCCTGCAGCACTCACTGGAAAACCCCAGAGATTTCTAGCAAATTCTAGAGATCGCACAGTCTCAGTTAAGCATAGGAGTGAGTCAGCAAACTCAAAGCATTGGGCCCCAACCTAGTTTCATTGCCAACTGTAGTAATTGTGGTAGAAGTCATGAATCTAAAAGAGAGAAATATTTAGCTTTTGGTCAGCAATGCCAGAAATGCAATAAATGGAATAATTTCATAGGGTTTTGTAAATCAAAAGACCTACATTCTTTTATGAAAAGGGAGCATTTTAAGAAACTAGTTGATCAATTAGAGAGCTGCAGCCTTACACTTTATGTTCATTGGTGTGTCAGTGCTTCCTGAAATGGTCAGTGCAGTAGATTTAAGGGCAAATAATGAAGGACTTTGTACTGCTCAGGTGATTGTCCAACTCACAGAGCTCAAAGTTGACACAAATTCTAAGTGCAATGTTATGTCAGCAGAAACATTTGCTAGAATGTGTCATGGTGAAAGACTTGATTCGGCAAGGTTTGCGAAGCTTGTTGCTTACGGAGGTGAAGAAATTCAAACTGAAGGCTCAACAGTGCTTTTATGTTACTCTGCTGGAAGAATCTACGACTTGTTATTTTCTGTAGTCAAGAGGCATGCCCAGTCATTATTAAGGCTCAAAGACATTGTGAAAATGGGACTGCTTTCATTTAATAAAGAAGTTTACCAAGTTAGCTTAAAAGACCACTACTCTAATTTCACCCAGTATATTTTTTCCACCTATGCAGATCTTTTTGAATACAAATTAGGCAAACTTCCAGTTGTATAGTCCATGAAGTCAGACCCAGAGGTCAGTCCAGCTATCAGGCTAGCACATAAAGTTCCAATAGCCATGCAGGACAGAGTCAAAGCCGAGTTAGATAAAATGTTGCAATAAGGTGTGATTTGTCCAGTTGCAACTCCAACTGAATGGGTATCTTTCATGGTGCTAGCTCATAAGAAAAGCTCAGATGACATAAGAATATGTATTGATCCATGAGATTTGAATAAAGCACTTAAAACACCCATCATCCAATGCACACAGTCAAAGAAATCACAGCCTTGATGCCAAATGCCACTGCTTTTTTCTGTCTTAGATGCAAAGAGTTCATTTTGTCAAATTCAGCTTGACAAAAAAATTATCATTGCTCACTACTTTTAGTACTCCATTTGGCAGGTACAGATTTTTGAGAATGCCATTTGGGATAAATTCTGCAAGTGAAGTCTTTCAATGTGCAACGAAGCAAATTTTGTCTGGGTATCCTTGTGCTATTATAGTAGACAACATACTAGCAGGAGGTCATGATGAAGCTGAGCATGACAGAAACCTCAGAAAGTTTCTGGAAAGGGCATGTCAAGAAATGCAGATTCAGGCTACAAGAAGTTACTTATGTCGGTCATTGATTTACCAGTTCAGGCCTATGACCAGACTCTTCAAAGCAAACAGTCATTCTAAAGATGCCAGCTCCAGACAATGTTCAAGCTCTGCAATGTTTTCTTGCCATGGTTTACTACATAGGCAAGTACATTCCAGACATAAGCCAACTATCAGCATCTCAGAGAGCTGACACGTAAAGATGTATCCTGGTCTTGGTTAGAGCAACACCAAAGAGCATCTGATGTCCTGAAACAAAGAATTGCTAGTCCACCAACTCTCAGATATTATGATGTTCAAAAGCCAGTTACTCTTTCATGTGATGCTTTGAAATTTGCTCTTGGTGCAGTTATTGTAAAAGAGGATCAACCTGTTGCCTATGCACCGAGAACTCTTACCCAAACTGAACAGCAGTACATCCAATTTGTAAAAGAGCTTTTGGCAATTGTGTTTGAATGTTCAAAGTTCCATGATTATGTTTTTGGTAGACCTATCCAGACTGAAACAGACAACCAGCCTCTAGTCACTATCTTGAGAAATCCTATGCATTCAGCTCCAGCCCATTTGCAGCTTATGATGCTGAGATTGCAAAAGTATAATTTCAATCTTGTCTACAAGAAAGGCAAACTTTGTTATCTTGCTGATACATTATCCAGATTGTCCAGAAACACAGCAGAACAGCATGAGAATGAGAACTTTGATTTTGAAGTTATGGAAGTCAGAAATGTTTCTTCTACACATGTTGATGAGTTGAGAGACCACACAGCCACAGTTCCATTTCTACAAAGGCTTAACCACTTTATCAGTCAAGGATGGCCGTCAAAGCAATCTAGTTCACCTCAAGAAGTGCAACCTTATCTTCCATACAGAGATGACATTCTGTCTGACAAAGGTATCATTATGAAAGGTCTGAAAGTAATTGTTCCAAAGTCTTTGCAACAAGAGTACATTAATAGCTTGCATTGTGGTCACCCAGGAACTGACTCTACCAAAAGAAGGGTGATAGGACTAGTATTTTGGCCTGTATATCACAAGACATTGAGAGAGCACTTACATCTTGTTCCATATGTAATAGTACAAAGGCACATCAACAGAAGTAACCAATTCAGCTAAATCAGATTCCTGAACTACCTTGGTTGACTGTAGCTGCAGACATTTTCAAGTGGAATGGTCAACATAATTTGGTGCTAGTAGACTGGTTTGAGATTGACCTACTTCCTAATCTAGTTTCCAATCCAGTCATTACTAATATGAAACCATTTTGCAGGACATGGTAATCCAAATAAAGTTATTTCTGACAATGGCACATAGCTTACAAATCACCAGTTCAAAACATTTGCTGAAGAATGAGACTTTACTCATGTCGCAAGTAGTCCTAAGTACCCACAGTCAAATGGTTTATCAGAATGTGTAGTTCAAAGTGCAAAACAGTTACATGAGAAGTCAAAACAAGATGATAGTGATGTTTTCCTGAATC
>NC_056729.1:987687541-987822541 GCF_019279795.1 Protopterus annectens
AAAATGGTAAAAGACAGACAAAAATATAACTGGATAAGTAAAAAAGAAAGAAAGCAAATGGATAAAAAAATGCAAACACCTAAGGATTGGGGTTGATATAATGGTTAATGTGTTTGATTCAGATACAAGGTACACTTTGATTCTTATCTTTGGGGAGGAAATTGTTATACTTAAAATGGCCTATTAAGAAAGCTAGCCTAGAAATTAGTTATGATGGGAAAGGGAAACTGAAAGTTTTTGAGTGTTTTCTGCAAATGTGAATAGTATTAAGAATATAGTAAGCAGAACAGGAATTTTGGAGTGGTGTAATGCACGTGATGTAGTTGCAAGATTTTTAACAAAGAAAGATTACAAACAGAGTAACTATGGGGAGGAAAGATAATCTGGAATAAGGGAAATGAGAGATTATCTGGAATCACAAAAAGCAGAAAAGCAGAAATGAACCTCCAGCATAATGCCAAAATACAATTTTATTCACAGTTAAGCACTTTCTTGCCCTGATATAGAGACTTCATCAGAATTACATTGCTATGCCTACATCACCACACCCCAATTAAACAATCAATTAAGCAACCCATACAAAAATGTTACAAAATTACATACAATGGTCTATCATAAAAAATGTAAAAAATGTACGTGTGTATTAAAACTTTCATACATTAAAAATTAACCTAAAATATTCCTATTTCTAAGCAAAGTATTCATACTAATATTTTAATTGATGTCTGGATATATGGTTGCATTTAACCGCAGCTGCCATTTAACTTCACATACATTTAAATGTGCATCAACCACTCTACCCAGGGAATCTTGCACAACTTGTTGCAGGACCAAAAATTTAAACACGTTTATTATGTGCCTGTATATGCCTACTCTGGGCATTGGTGGATTTTTTTTTCTTTTGTATATCACCCAAATACTCCCCTATTCTTTTCTTAAAATGTCTACATGTTTCCCTATATAAAATACTGGGCATTTTAAACATTTTGCCATGTAAACAACACTTTTACTTAAACAGTTAAAATGTCCATGAATAAATAAAACTCTCCCATTTAAAACAAATCTATCATGTGTTTCTAATATGTGCATGCAAAATTTACACATTCCACCTATGTAATTCCCAATCTATTTACTACAGTTACCATTGTAATAATTATTAAGCATCTCCAAAACATTTTTGAATGACCTACCATTCCTGTATACTTTTTTTAGGTTCAAGGCCAATTTTTCTAATTAGATTATGATCCATAGTTGGGATCTTCCAGTTCTTCCTTATTATTTTAGCCACAACTCCAGAATCCTGATTGTAGGTAGCGATAAAATTTAACCCCCCATCTTCTTTGTTACAACCACTACCAATTCCTTGCTTACTGGCCATATTAATTTAATCTCTCCTCAGAATGGGTTTATATATTCCACCCATCACTTCCTCCTTACTTGAATTCAATAAATCCAATGGATACCCTCTCCTTTTAAATAAACCTATAATAAAATCTATTTTATTCTAAAATTAATTATCCCCACTAACCATCCTGGCAGCACCTACCATCTAACTGTTAACTATTGATTTCTTCTGATGGTATGGATGCCAGCTCAAATAATTTAAATATGCATTTGAAAATGTCGGCTTCCTATAAATTCCTGATTCTACCCATTTTAATTCAGGATTCGCTCTTAAAGCAACATCTAAATAGGATATTCTATTATAGCTGTATTCATAAGTGAACTTAAAAAAGTCCACCGTCCCATTTATATATACCAAAAACTCATTTAATCTAATTTCACTACCCCTCCATACAGAAAAAAATGTCATCTAAAAACCTAGTATACTGTGCAATATAATCTTTGAACCTACTTTCAAATACAAGCTCAGCTTCGCAGTAAGACATTATATAGCATAAATGGGGTCACATGCTGCCCCCATTGCTATGCCTTTAACCTGTTTATAATATTTACCCTCAAAGTGCATGTAATTGTTTTTTAATACTAATTCCTTTAATGTAATATACACATTTATTTGATCCTGGTCAAACTTTTTGCTTCTTAACAACTGCACTTCCAACCATATTAACCCAGTCTGATTTGGTATCACAGAAAACAGGTTATAAACATCAATAGTAACTAACATAATGTCACTGATTATATCTGTAACATTCAACTTTTCAATAAATTGCCAATAATCTTTACATATGTAGGGAAATACTTTCACACCCTTCTTCAAACGAGAATCCCAAAATGTACTAATAAAACATATCTTTGCACATTTTCCATCCACAATGGGTCAAAAACTGGGATTTTCTAACTCTTTGTGGATCTTTCGTATGCCAAAGATATTGTGTACCATGGGATAGTCATTTTTCAAATAATCATGTTCTAATTCACTAATCTGACCTTGTAATATCATATCATCCAATAACATATCTATTTTTCTATATATGTGAATTTCATTTAAAGAAATTTCACAATATGTTTCTTCTATTAATAACGTATTCATACTATTGGAATAATCCCCACTATCCATGATTACTATCCCATTACCTTTATCAGGTTTCATGCACCAAATATTTCTATCATTGGCTATATCAATTAACAACTTTTTTCTATTTCACTTAAATTGTCATTCATTTTGCCCCAATTTGAACTATATGCCTCACTTATATCAATCTCACACATTCTTTCAAAATTATTTATTAAATTGTTCAATGGGGTGTTAAAAATGTTTGGATTTTTAAACCTGCCAGTGTTTCATTTGTTACTTCGTTAAACCAAACCTTAAGATTCATTTTCAGTGTGTACATTTTCAAAACTAACAGGGTTTTTACCACTTTACCCCTTCTACTAGGCACAAAACTGAATCCCCTTGCTAACACATTTGCATGTGTCATGTTAATATTTTTAACTGAATAATTATAAACTTTAAAGTCCCCCAAATCATTGCACACAGTATTTTTTGGAAAAGTTGAAAGATACAGATATAACCAGTGACATTATGTTAGTTACTATTGATGTTTGTAACCTGTTTTCTGTGATACCAAATCAGACGGGGGTTATTATGGTTGGAAGCGCAGTTGTTAAGAACCAAAAAGTTTGACCAGGATCAAATAAATGTGTATATTACATTAATGGAATTAGTATTAAAAAACAATTACATGCACTTTGAGGGTCAATATTATAAACAGTTTAAAGGCATAGCAATGGGTGCAGCATGTGCCCCCATTTATGCTAATTACATAATGTCTTACTGGGAAGCTGAGTTTGTATTTGAAAGTAGGTTTAAAGATTATATTGCACAGTATACTAGGTTTTTGGATGACATTTTTTTTAGTATGGAGGGGTAGTGAAATTAGATTAAATGAGTTTTTGGAATATATAAATGGGATGTTGGACTTTTTAAGTTCACTTATGAATACAGCTATAATAGAATCTCCTATTTAGATGTTGATTTAAGAGTGAATCCTCAATTATAACAGCTAGAATCAGGAATTTATAGGAAGCTGACATTTTCAAATGCATATTTAAATTATTTGAGCTGGCATCTGTACCATCAGAAGAAATCAATAGTTAAGGGGCAGATGGTACATGCTGCCAGGATGGATAGTAGGGATAATGATTTTAGGAATTAAATAAATTGTATTATTGGTTTATTTAAAAGGAGGGGGTACCCGGTGGATTTATTGAATTCAACTAAGGAGGAAGTGCTGAGTAAATGGATGGGTAGAATATATAAACCAGTCCTGAGAAGAGATGAAATTAATATGGCCAGTAAGCAAGGAATTGGTAGTGGTTGTAACAAAGAAGATGGGGGGGGTAAGTTTTAGCACTACCTACAATCAGGATTCTGGAACTGTGGCTAAAATAATAAGGAAGAACTGGGAGATTCTAACCGTGGATCATAAATTTATTAGAAAAATTGGCCTTGAACCTGAAATAGTATACAGGAGGGATAGGTCATTCAAAAATATTTTGGAGATGTGTAATAGTTATTACAGTGGTAAATGTAGTGAAAAAGATGGGTAATTACAAATGTGGAATGTGTAAATGTTATGTGCACATATTAGAAACGCATGATAGATTTGCTTTAAATGGGAGAGTTTTATTTATTCATGGACATTTTAACTGTTTAAGTAAAAATGTTCTTTACATGGTAAATGTTTAAAATGCCTGGTATTTTATATAGGTAAAACATGTAGGCATTTTAAGGAAAGAATAGGGGAGCATTTCGGTGATATACAAAAGAAAAAATCCACCAATGCCCTGAGTAGGCATATACAATCACATAATGAACATGTGTTTAAATGTTTGGTTCTGCAACAAGTTGTGAACGATTCCCAGGGTAGAGTGGTTGATGCACATTTAGATGTATGTGAAGTTAAATGGCAGCTGTGATTAAATGCAATCATATATCCAGGCATTGATGAAAATATTAGCATCAGTAGTTTGCTTAGAATTAGGAATATTTTAGGTTAGTTTTTAATGTATGAAGGTCTTAATACACACGTACATTTTTTACATTTTTTATGATAGACCATTTTATGTAATTTTGTAATATTTTGTATGGGTTGCTTAACTGATGGTTTAATTGGGGTGTGGTGTATGTATAAAAGGTGGTGTAGGCATAGCAATGTAGTTATGATGAAGTCCCCATATCAGGGGATGAAACCAATTAACTGTGAATAAAATTACATTTTGGCACTGTGCTGGAGGTTCATTTCTGCTTTTTGTGGCAAGTTTGTGTCCTTACTGTGGTTGTCAAGTTCTTTGGCTTGGCAGAGTTTGAGCTGTGCAGTACAATGACTGAAACAAATACAAACATGGAAGTATTGGAGTTGCTGCAGCAGGTAAGTCATCAGTTGGTGGAGCATACTTCCCAGATAAAAAGTCTAATGGAAAGACAAAATGCAACCGGCAATGTTTTTGGGAGCCTTGGTTATCTTTTAACTCATAACCATTCACGGAGTAACAACAATAAATTGAAAAACTCGGTAGTGCGGGTCAATAAAGGCTGTCTTCCTTGTAATATTGCTGTATTCACCACAACCAGAAACTCCCAAAATTCAACCAGATCCTCTTTGTTGTTACATCAACAAAGACAGATTTAGCGCTTTCATCTCCAAAAACCGGAGACTAGCCACTTTATTGTTAGATAATAGAGTTAATTAATTAACCGTTTTTGATTGGGTTGAGTATGTATATAAGATAGGGTGGGTGTGTTGTTTAACTGATTCTGATGAGGTCTCCGGTTTTTGGAGATGAAAGCGCTAAATTTGTCTTTGTCGATGTAACAACAAAGAGGATCTGGTTGAATTTTTGGAGTTTCTGGTTGTGGTGAATTACAGCAATATTACAAGGAAGACAGCCTTTATTGACCCACACTACCGAGTTTTTCAATTTATCTTTTAACTCAGCCTACTCAGCCAACTCTGCAATTGCAGAGTAGTCAAGGTAACCAATATAGTCAGAATGCTGGTATTGACCTTAGATTTGGTAATAGTAGTGAAGGAACAGGGTGGAGGGTCGACACTTTTAACTTCCATCTGGACAGTGCAGCACTTAATATCATTCAGCAGCAGCCCATGTCTTTAGCAGAGAGGATTAAACAGTTTAATGGAAAATTATTGGTGTTCAAGAAGTTGCAACTGGCGAATAGTTATTTACACAGAAATGTTGAACTTGAACAAGTACCGCCGGGTTTGCGAGTATGGCAGTATCCGAATGGTGCAGATGCCAATCCAGAATTCCTTAGTGAGTTGCATAAGCTGTTTGATGTTACTGGGCTTGAAATTAACAATCTAATAATTAAGTACAGCCAGCAGAAAATTGAGATTTTATTGAATGAGCTTGATTATCTCAATGCGCTCATTCAAAGTGATTTGTTATTTGACGATTATAAAACTAATTATTCTAATGTGATTGCCAGCATGGAAAATGCTTGTAAAGATATTCTGGCCAGGAAAATCAACAAATTGAGGAGTGATACCGATGAATATGGAATGGGGAAGGTGTACCCGATGTTCTTGGGTCATCGTAGCAACGGATGTGAAGGAACCAATCAGAGAGTGGAGGAAAATGAAGAAATGAGGTCAGCGAAGAGGGCTTATGAGGCAGAACAGGCAGTTCCCCCTTTAGAGAAAAATGTGCGGCTTTCAGAAAGGATTTGAAGCAAGGGGCAGCAGGAAGTCTCTTTTTCAAGAGACAGGAATATGGATTATACAGCACAAGGGGCAAGACCCAAGAGGCACAATTTTTACAGGCAGAGGAATTGATGGACTTAGCCATTGGCTTGCTGAATGACATAAGTGCAACCAGCATTAATGATAAGACTGGTAATGCATGTGGGGACTTTGTGAGGGATGGAATAGAGTTGGTATCTAGTTTAGATACAAGTCCTGACTGTGTGGAACAGGACAAATTGGAAGTTTTAGTGCATTGTTTGGGCGATGTTGAAAATGATACTAGTGATATTGATCCTGAACTTTTAGAGCAGGATGATTCACAAACATTTATACACTGCCTTAATAATGTTGAAAATGATGCCTGCGATGTAAGTGGCATGCCAGGGATTGTGTGCAATGATTTGGGGGACTTTAAAGTTTATAATTATTCAGTTAAAATATTAACACGGCACATGTGAATTTGGTAGCAAGGGGATTCAGTTTTGTGCCTAGTAGAAGGGGTAAAGTGGTGGAAACCCAGGTAGATTTGAAAATGTACACACAAGAAATGAATCTTAAAGTTTAGTTTAACCAAGTAATGAAAAAATTGCCAAAGATTCCAGAGACAACCACAAGGCATTCTATAACTATGTCAATAATCTAAATGGCAATGTTCAGATCTGCTCTGAGCTACAACAGAATGGCATTCAATGTACTGATCCCAAGGATATTGCCAGTATCCTGGCAGATTGATTCAGTGCCAACTTTGCCCCCTCTCACCCCCTAAATGGCCCATCTCAATACCGGAAGATTGTCAAATTCCAGTAATAATGGCCACACAGATAAAAAGCACACTCTCCAAAGCTAAGAATACAGCATCCATGGGACCAGATGACATCCTGGGCTGTGTACTACATGAAATACAAAATGAACTGGCACCTCATCTAAGTGTCATGTTTAATTATACCCTCACTTCAGGCTTCATGCCCACTGAGTGGCACACAGCTACAGTTATCCCACTTCACAAGGGGGGATCCACCTTGGATCCCGGGAACTACCGCACCATCAGTCTGATGAGCCTGATCTGCAAGGCCAGGAAACGTATTATCATGGAACTTATAAACAAAGACATTGGCAACCTTAAAGCACTGGACCCCACCCAGTTTGGGTTTGTGAAGGACTAATCTTGTCTCCTGAACCTGACTGAGTTCTTCAAATCAGTCTCCAGAGCCATAGACAAGGGTAAGGCAGTCCACACAGCCTATCTGGACCTTGCCAAGGCCTTTGACACCATCCCCCACTCTGGAATCATAGATAAACTTACTAAGCTGGGCATTAATCCCAATGTCACTCGATGGGTTGCTAACTGGCTTACTGACAGAACCCACACTGTAAAAGTAGGTGATTCCAAATCCAGCTCCAGACAAGTGACAAGTGGAGTACCTCAGGGTTCTGTCCTGGGACCTTTCTTGTTTGGCATCTACTTCTCTGAAGTTCAGGCCAACACTAAGGGATTCTGGCTAACAAATTTCACAGATGACTGCAAATTGGGAGCCATTATTGAATCCCCAAATGATGTGGATATTCTACAAAAGGGCCTTACAGAAACAGATGCTTGGTGCCAGAGCCATGGGCTCAAGCTCAATGCCAAGAAATGTATAGTTATCCCCTTTGGAAAAAAACATGTACCCATGAATTACCACATAGGTGGTAGTACACTAAACACTGAAAGTGTGATAAGAGACTTAGGGACACAGGTGGACAGTGGTCTCACCTTCAATAACCATATTGCCACAACAGTCAGGAAATCCTTCTATGTGGCACACCTCATCACTAAGGGCTTTTCATCCAGAAAAACGGTGGTCATTGTCCCACTATACTCATCCCTCATTAGACCCATTATAGAATACAACGCCCCATTTGGTATGTACCTCTCAAGACATCTGCAGCAACTGGAAAGGCCGCAGAAATACCTCACTAAAAGAATAACAGGCCTAAAGCAGATGACCTATGCTGACCACCTTAAAAAAACTCCAGCTATACTCTGTCGCATATCATCTACCCTTAGGCGATCTCTGCTTAACATACAAGGCCATGTCAAACCAAGAGCTCTTGGACATGCTACACTTAAAGAAATCCCAATCCCTCAGAGCCACATGCTCCAGGGATCTAAACTTTGTCATCACAATAAACAAAACATGCTGGAGAGATAGGTTCCTGACACAGAGACTCCCCAGACTCTGGAATAGACTGCCCATGCATGTCAAGCAGAGCACCTCTTTAGCCCTCTTCAAAAGGAACCTTGATGATTGGACGGGAGAAAAGAAATTCACCCCGGGGATCATGTCAGTCACCCTGCTAGACAGGGGTCCAGGGAAGTAAATAGTGTGGGAAGAAATAGCCAGGGAATTGTTATGGCTAGGCTTGTATAGGCCCGAGGGCCTACTACCAACCTATGAACGTATGAACCTATAAACACTAGCAGGTTTAAAAAAAAAACAAGCATTTTAACCCCCCATTGAACAATTTAATAAATATTTTTGAAAGAATGTGTTAGATTGATATAAGGGAGGCATATATTTCAAATGGGGACAAAATGAATGACAATTTAAGGGAAACAAAAAAATGTGTTATTTGATATAGCCAATGATGGAAATATTTAGTGCATGAAACCTGATAAAGGTAATAGGATAGTAATCATGGATAGTGGGGGTTATTCCAATAGTATGAACAAGTTATTAATAGAAGAAACTTATTGTGAAAGTTCTTTAAATGAAATTCATATGTCATATAGAAAAATAGATATGTTATTGGATGATATGATATTACAAGGTCAGATTAGTGAATTAGAACATGATTATTTGAAAAATGTCTATCCCAAGGTACTGAATGTCTTTGGCATACCAAAGATCCACAAAGGTTTAGAAAATCCCAGTTTTTGACCCATTGTGGATGGAAAATGTGGAAAAACCTGTTTTATTAGTGAATTTTTGGATTCCCATATGAAGAAGGGTTTGGAAGTATTTCCCTACATATGTAAAGATTCTTGGCAATTTTTGGAAAAGTTGGATGATACAGATATGACCAGTGACATTATGTTAGTTACTATTGATGTTTGTAACCTGTTTTCTGTGATACCAAATGAGATTGGGTTAATATGGTTGAAAGCGCAGTTGTTAAGAACCAAAAAGTTTGACCAGGATCAAATAAATGTGTATATTACATTAACAGAATTAGTATTAAAAAACTACATGCTCTTTGAGGGTCAATATTATAAACAGGTTAAAGAAATAGCAATGGGGGCAGAGTGTACCCCCATTTATACTAATTACATAATGTCTTACTGGGAAGCTGAGTTTGTGTTTAACCTTGCACCTTGTGATGCACCTTGCATCTTAGAAGGTGCTATTCTACACCTGACCTCCATACTTACATCTGGCTGCCTCTAAGGCCCTGCAAACTCCTGGCAGGTTTTCCTGACATCAGGGAGTTTTCATATTCCCCGCCATTCTCCGCCATTTTTACTCCTAGACTTGCTGGTACTGTTCTGTCCTCCTGCCCGGACGCCTCTACTAAAGGTACAAACAATTGAACGAACTGTCTTTATTTACTTTGAATACCATCTTTGCTGTTTGTATTTGAGTCGCCTCGCTAAAAGAGCGACTGACTATCCAAGGCTCTTATGGGATGGCGTTGTTATAGGCGCTATAAGTTTAAACTAGTACTATCATCAGAAAACTGTGTTTTACTCTGCACTGTATTGTTCTTGTAGGGTTGGCGTTGTTATAGGCGCTATACGTTTAAACTAGTACTATCATCAGAAAACTGTATTTTACTCTGCACTGTATTGTTCTTGTAGTGTTTATCACTTCCAGATTGAGCGACAGACTACTCCACCTTTAAATAGTCATAACTAACTTGAATAGAAACGTATTCAATTTGCTACTGTCATACTTGCATAGACTACTTAATGTGGCATAGCTGACTATTACTGGTGTTTTATGATAAGATTATTCTCTGTGTAGAGGGAACGTCTAGCAGTTGCAAGACAAGTACACCTATAGGTTACACGTGCAGATGATGATACTGGCGTTCCTTGCCTAATCCAAAGATACCAGATGTACTACTTTGCTTCTAGTTTTTTATCAGGGCCAGGATGCTAATACAAATGTATTTTGCCTATGCACCAACTGTTTTTACAAGCTTATAGAGAAGTTTGATGTAGAAGGGTACTGCATATTGATATCTATACCTCTCCCCTACTGCCTACCTCTATCTAACTCTAGATACAACAACCTGCTGTATATCACTGTCATTTCTAATATCTAGCTACTGCATGTAATGTGTCATTTAAAAGTGGTATCTCTCCTTTCTCTCATTCTAGGACCCCCCCCACTACATAACACCGCGTGGCTCCCAGGTTCTTGGCATCGACGGTGCGAATGCACAAACCATAAACTTCCCATCTACTTTTACTGAAAAGGACTCTAGGGTAAAGGATATACCCATATTTTTAGTGTACCTAACCAGGATAGCGTTTTGCAGGCAGGAAAACAAACAGTACCTTACAAATCTACTGGCAACCAAACACTAGGCTGCCAAAACTCCAGGTCCTTGCATCTTAGAAGGTGCTATTCTACACATGACCTCCATACTTACATCTGGCTGCCTCTAAGGCCCTGCAAACTCCTGGCAGGTGTATTCCCCACTCCGCTTCGCCCTCGCTTCGCTCGGGCTCGCTCCACACCTCACCCTGCCCCCATATCCCACCCGCCCCCACTACCCCTAAATTTATAGTGATATCTAGCCCATCCCACCCTTTCTCCCTCCCAATCACGGCTGTCCTCCAATTTACAACTCCTCCTCCCTCACTCTTAGCCAACTCCCTAAATTTAGTAACCCCTCCTTATCATCCCATCCCACAAGCTACCTCTTTCTCATTGTCATGGTTAAAACTATGTATTCCTTCATCTCTTCACTAACTTTACTTCTTCTTATCCCGTACCTTCTATCAAGATACGAACACCAAACACTCTTAGGAATTCCCTTTCCCAAGGCTCACACTACCACTCACACACACTTTCCCCCTAACACAATAGTACCCTCTCCACCCTGCAAAAACACTAGGCTTCAATAAAACACATCTAACCCTTCACTACCCTAGCTCAACCAAAAATAAATCTCACCTCAAATTACTATGCAAACTCCATAGATTCCTAGAGCACCTAAAACAATGTATTATCCAACATGGTGACATTCATCCAAATCTAGGCCCTACCACCAATCGAGATTCTGTCACTTCAACATTACCCCAAACTCCTACTAACTCCCTCCTCATCTTTCACCTCAAGCTAAGAAGCATAAACAACAAAGTACATAGCTTACATGCTATGATAGCCACACATTCCCCAGATATCATGTGCCTATCAGAAACATGGCTCAAACCCGCCACAAAGGACGAAGAAATTCTTCCACCTGGCTATAATATCCTAAGGATGGATCGAATAACCAAAAGGGGCAGAGGAATAGCTGTAATGTTTAAGAACAGATTGAACATCATTATGAACCCATTGCATCCTCCCCAGGTCTCTAACATAGAACTTATTGCATTAAAGATTTGCCTTAACACCCAAAAATGTATCAATCTTGTTGTAATCTATATTCCACCAGGGAAGAACCTTGAAAACCTAGAGCAAACTTTAAGTTGGTTAGCCACCAACTACCCTCAAGAAACTATAGTACTAGGGGACTTCAATATTGACTGGTCCCACTGCTCCGCCAAGTCAAATCCCCATCCAATCAATCTACATGGCTTCTCCCAAAATATTACATCTCCAACAAGAATTGGTAATATTCAGCAAAAAGAGAGCACGATTGACTGGATTCTCACCAATAAAGATCCGAACAACTATACCACTGGTACCCTCCCCAACGACCTTAGTGACCACCTTGTCACTTACATTTTAAAACACAAACTTTCTTGCACCAACCCGCCCTTATACAAACTTGTTAGAAATAGGAAAAAGTTCAACCCAGAACTATTCCTTGTGGAACTAAAATCCTGCAATTGGTCTATCCTAAATACTCTACCCCTAGCCGAGAGCGTGTCATACTTCAATGACACATTCCTAAACATTCTCCACTCTCATGCCCCAAATCGACAAATTAGAACCAAGGACCGCATAGCTCCCTGGTTAACAAGAGAAACTAAAGCAAAAATTAAACTCCGCGACCAGGCTTGGCACAAATGGAGAGCTACCAAAACTCCCCTAGACCGCATTAAATTTCAACAGCTTAGAAACTCCACGAAATCTGACATAACTCGAGATAAAAAACAGTATTTCTGTCACCTCCAGGACAAACATCAGACTAACCCAAAAAAGCTTTGGGCTGGTTTTAATAACCTCCTCCATCCTGGTAAATCAACTATCCCAACCCCTGAGAATCTCACTGGTCAAAAACCAGAAGTAGTAGCCAACACCTTCAACACTTTTTTTACTGAGACCATCCAGTCCCTAGCCAATCATCTACCTACCTCTTCCCCCTCCTTAACTCTTCCTGATGACACACCTCCTCTCTCCTTTAACTTACAACCAGTTTCTACCTCCTATATTCGTAACCTATTAAAAAAACTGAAACCGTCCACCCTAGCGGCCGATCGCCTCCCAGCGGAATACCTACAAATATCATCTGATGTCATTGCCTATCCTATATCAATCTTGATTAATAGATCTATAACTGAGGCCACCATCCCCCCCATTTGGAAAATTTCATACATCATTCCACTTCACAAGGGAGGTTCCTCCACAGAAACATCTAACTATAGACCCATCGCAATATTGTCTCCAATAGCTAAAATTATGGAACGGTGTGTTCACAAACAACTCCTACACTACCTTACCCTCAATAATCTGCTGTCTATAACCCAGCATGGCTTCCGCCCCCATCATAGTACAACCACTGCCCTCCTCTCCTTTGTTGACTCAGTCAATAGTAACCGTAACAAAAAACTAACATCCTCTGCTCTCTTTCTTGACCTATCGAAAGCTTTCGACATGGTTAACCACCAGCTATTACTACACACCCTACAAATCCTCCATCTTGACAACTTAGCCCTAAGCTGGTTTAAGGATTACCTCAATGGCAGGCAACAAGCAGTCCAATGGCAAAATAGTCTATCTCACCTGCTCTCAAACAACATTAGTGTTCCACAGGGCTCCATACTTGGTCCCCTTCTTTTCTCTGTTTTCATAAATGATCTTCACACAGTCATCCCCAGAACCACCTGCATTCAATATGCAGATGACTCTACCCTGATCTGCTCTGATCTGTCTCTCCAGAATCTCCAAGCAGCCACCCAACAATGTTTTGCCAAAGTTGAAAAATGGTTCTCCGACCGGAAACTCATACTCAACCCGACTAAAACCAAGTTACTTCTATTTTTCCCCACGTCTACCACTCCCCTAGCCCAAGAACCCCCACCTGATAATCCCAGGACCTTTTTTGTGGAATCCTTTAATGGCACCATCATTGAGCCCGTCCCCTATACCAAACTATTAGGTGTCACTATTGACCACAAGCTTAAATTCGATATGCACATTGCCCAAACTATTAAGTCAGTTAACAAGAAACTTGGCTCTATGTACAGAATCAAGAACTTTCTTACTCCTCATGCTAAATTAACCATTGCTCGTACCCATCTCCTTTCCACCCTACTATATGCCTCACCGATACTTTCATTCCTCAACAAACGCGAGCTTAATAACCTCTCTACCACCTACCATCATATTGCCAGATTCGTAACAGGTACACCCTATCGTACCCACCATTGCCTCAACCTCAAGAAACTTGGCTGGTTGGAACTGCCCAATCTTCTTAAATTAAACCAACTCACCGAAGCATTCAAAATAATTAATCAACCAGAGAAAACCCCCTCGCTGAGCAAAATCCTGACCCCCTACACCAACTTAAGTAGCCTTCGATCCTCAAACAGTATTCAGGTATTAACCATCAAATCTAATAACATGGGCGGCGATGCTCTTTATGCTAACTCCATCGGAAAGCAATGGAATTCCCTTCCCAACAACCTCAGGCTCATGACCTCACTCAATCTATTCAAAACTAATCTCAGAGAATTACTTAAGTCTCACTGGTTATGCCCATGTTCCAACCCTGATTAACTCCCATAGGTCTCTTAGTACCTAATTTCTCTTCTACCTCTCAAGTTTTTATCTAGTATTTTACTACCTCCACAGGTATCTATGTCATATGACCAACTCAACAAATGCTTCCCAAACTATCAGCATGTATATTTAGATGTTGTTATTGTTTTATTTTATATTAATGTAGTTTCTTGTATCTAATTGTATAGTGATACTTCTGTTAATTGTGGGAGCTTTTCTCCCCGGGCCTCTACTGAAAAAGGACATGTATCCAGCTAGACTAGCCCAGTCAACAAATGTAAAATAAAATAAAATAAATAAATAAAAGTAGGTTCAAAGATTATATTGCACTGCATAGTAGGTTTTTGGATTACTTTTTTAGTATGGAGGGGTAGTGAAATTAGATTAAATGAGTTTTTGTAATATATAAATGGGACGGTGGACTTTTTTAGTTCACTTATCAATACAGCTATAATAGACTCTCCTACTTAGATGTTGATTTAAGAGTGAACCCTGAATTAAAATGGCTAGAATCAGGAATTTATAGGAAACCCACATTTTCAAATGCATATTTAAATTATGAGAGCTGGCATTCGTACCATCAGAAGAAATCGATAGTTAAGGGGTAGATGGTACATGCCGCCAGTATGGTTAGTGGTGATAATGATTTTAGGAATTAAATAGATTTCATTATTGGTTTATTTAAAAGGAGAGGGTATCCATTTGTTTTATTGAATTCAACTAAGGAGGAAGTGATGAGTAAACAGATGGGTGGAATATATAAACTCATCCTGAGGAGAGATGAAATTAGTATGGCCAGTAAGCAAAGAATTGGTTGTGGTTGTAACAAAAAAGATGGGAGTTAAGTTTTATCACTACCTACAATCAGGATTCTGGAGTTGTGGCTAAAATAATAATGAAGAACTGGGAGATTCTAACCATGGATCATAATCTAATTAGAAAAATTGGCTTTGAACCTAAAATAGTATACAGGAGGGATAGGTCATTCAAAAATATTTTGGAGATGTGTAATAGTTATTACAATGGTAAATTTAGTAAGCAAATTGATTTATAAAGCCCTGTAGAGTGTGCAGGATTAGTCTAAGAGCTATTTTTGGCAATATGGCCGACATGCAATCCAGGAACAAGCTCCAAGATGTGCATGTGAGCTCTTAGACTAATCCTGCACGGACCAAGCTCCTGTATACAAATTACCCTCATTTGCAGATGAAAACCATGCAAATGAGGGTAATTTGTGATCCAGGAAGCTGGCAGTTGTCAGTGCAGGACGAGTGCAGTCTGCAGACATTTACTCAGTTAGTATCCAATACATTTCTGCAAACTACAAAACTGAGCAATGACAGCTCCAAATAAAGGCTGCATATTATTGAGGAAGCATGCCAATGGCCAAGTAGAAGGCCATTGTCATTGCAAACTGTTTAAAAAATAAAAAATACAACTTTTATTTTTTTTCGCCAATCTTGGCTGTTTAAGCATAGGGCAGCGGTATGCAAATGAGATCGGGGGGGGGGGATAATAAAATAAACCTAAAATACGCATTCCAACTAAAAGCAGTATTCTGCCATGCAAGTCAATGGCAGGCATAAGACAACCTGGCCAGTGAGCAACGGTTGCTAAGGGGGGAGGCTCAGTGTGGGACATGTAACTCTACATTAGCAGGTAATCCTATGCAAATGAGGGGAAGGATAGTGAATCCCAGATTTCCCCAGGGTGTGAGGCAGTTCCCAAGAGTGTAAGAGTATAAATAGCTGGGTGCAAGACTAGGATATAGGTGACATCATGAGTGTGTGTGTCAGGCATACTGTAAGTGGAATGGAGCCATGTGGCTCAGGATTGCTCCTAGCTTAGCACAGCTAAGCTAGGGGTGTGTCCAAACCTGCCTAGCACTCTTTACAAAGTGTATGTGGGTGTGCATGTCGCGGACTGGGTTTTACAGGAAGAAAATGGAAGTTAAACCAGGAAATAGCAGCTCTGTGCACATATGAGCACTCTGTTTAAAAAGAGAGGCAATGGGAAGAGAAAACAGCAGTAGGAAGGTAATCAAGGAGAACTAGCTTAGCTGGCAGGTGAAATGTATCAGAATCAGACAATTACACAGACAGCAGACCAGCCCAGCCCAGAACACTACTATAAACTAAGCAAACACCTTCCCCTCTGGTTTTTCCACACTCTACACCACCGGTGTATACAAGCGGGGAAATTGTAACAAGCAAACCTACAAAATGAGAGGGGCTGCAGCAGGCAACATAGAACAATATGTGCAAGAGGCTGAGGGTGGTGAGGATGTGAATGCTGCCAAACAGCCCACAGTGAGGAAATAGAGAAGAGTGTACAGACCCTGGGTAACCTACCAGGGGCTACATGAGCTAGAGAAAGTGGAGCACTATAGGGTGGACAGAGACCTCCTACAGCAAATTGTTGAGCTGTGCCGGCCACATGTGACACACCAAACTGGCCGAGGGGAACCCATCCCAGTGGATACCAAGGTATGTATAGGCCTAGGTATACTAGCCACAGGTACATCCCAAAGCACAACTGGGGATATCATGGGGATCTCACAGGCATCAGCATCCAGAGTATTCCACCAGTTCCGGGATGCCATGGCAGCACATGCCAGTGAGCACATATATTTCCTCAACACACATGAGGTGTTGACCAGCAATATGCATCTCTTCCAGCAAATAGCAGAATACCCTGGGGTAGTGGGTGCTATAGACTGCATACACATATTCATCAAAACACCACCCGGTGAGCACGGTAGGGCCTACATCAACCGCAGGGGCATCCCCTCCATCAACTGCCAGGTTGTATGTGATGCCCAGGGCATTATAATGAATGTGTGTGCTGGCTGCCCTGGAAGCTATGATGATTCACACATATGGCATCTGATGCAGCTGTACCACAAATATGCCAATGTGGACATCCCCTATGGTCACCTACTGGGGTATGTTGGGTATCCACTGGAGCCATGGCTGATGACACCCATCAGAAATGCACACACACCTGAACAACAACACCATAATGAGGCACATACACTGGCCAGACATATACTAGGGCATGTATCTGGGATGCTCAGGTCACGATTCCAGTATCTAGACACATCCAGTGGAGCCTTGCAGTATTCATCAGCTACATGTACCCAGATTGTTATGGCAAGTGCTTTGCTACACATTATGATCCTGCTAAAACAGCTGCAGCAGGAACAGCATGGGGCAGGGCCACACGGTCCACCACCAATGCCAAGGCCTATACAGGCACAGAGTAACATGGAGGAGGAACAACCTGAGTCTGCCCCAGTAGGCAGAAGGAATCATGCCCAGTATGCCCTGGCCTTGGCAAAGAGGCAATGCATAGCATATGCACTGACACAGTAGGGACCCAGGGAATGACACCTCTCTCTGACTCACACAGACAGTAAAAGGGATGCCAAACATGACACTACCTGTGCTCAGCCATGTATAGGGAGTGTACTATGTGCATCCAACATAGGCAGCCCTCCAGCACCATCCTCAAGTCTGGCACACCCTCAAGGTAAGTCAATCAACCTACCAATTGCCAGATGGAGTAGAATGTGTTGTTACCTGTAGCTATGGTATGGATGTAAGCATGCAAGGGAATTGTGTGGCCAAATGTTATGGCAGCAGACAGTAGACACCCATAGTGACACTATGATATCTGTACCACATACTGGAGTTACCACAGTAACCAGTACAGCACAGGGTGACAAAACCCATTTCAGGAAATGGGCTGAGTGGCATGTGTGTCCATAAGACCCACATATGCTAGTCAGGAAGGTTCACATACCCAACAACAGTCTCAGCCAGCAGGACAGGTGTAGACAAACACAAACAAATGGTGTACTATGGCCTCTGAATGAGCCCTATGGGTAACCCCCTCCCCCAGGCCTACACAGACAGACTATAGCAGGCCAGGCAGTTGGATGTAAGTTGTGAAGACTAGGAAGTCAGAAACTAATATGTAGGTAATTAAAGCTAAGATCTGTAGTACACTGGTATGCCTCTATCCAGCACGATAGTTAAGACTACAGACTGAAAAGGAATATCTGACATACCAGTACAGTCCTAGCAAATGTGTACAAGTGTCAGGTGTGCCCCCCATCCTACATAGACTTATAGTAACAGTCAGTTGCACCCCCCCCACTCCTGTTTAGAAATGTAGAAACAGTCAGCCCCCCCCACTATGCAGAAATGTAGCAACAGTCAATACCAAATTACCGATGGATACCCTGCAGACCCAGCATGCTACCTGTTGGTGTACAACACAAAGGTCAGCACCACAGTACAAACTACCTGGACTTGATCCACACATGCAATACAGATGGCCATACTGGGTATGCTCACACACTTAAACACATGAAGGCCATGTCTGCAATCATCAGTGGACCGCACATATCTGGCAGTCGCAGTTCTTAGTGCAGACACATGTCAGTATGCACCATTCCTTTCTTTCACACACAGTGGATAGGAATACAGACAAATATGTAAGGACAACACACTATAATAAGCCAAAGGTAGATGGACATAGATGTGTGGAAGAGGGTGACCATGACAAGGATCCGTCTGGGCCTGTCCCACCCAGCACACAGCCAAAGGGCCCCAAACACATGAGGTGCAGATGTCACTAACTGCAGATACTAGCCACTGGTATCTGTCAGCATGACAGACTATGTTGTGCACATGCCAGCTGTGCAACATGACTGTACAAGGAAGTAGTCATCTAGTAGCTGTATACACATACCTGTGACATATGACCCCGTGTGTGCCTGCATGTGGCATGTCAACCCCTACATGAATGGGTTATGGCCCATGCACACACCGCCCTCTCCATAGCAGTAGTATGACAAGCCTGCTGAGGTCATCCAATGTGAAATATACCTTTGGGAGAACTGTAGCTCAGTAGTCTCCATGGCGTGTCCCATAACTGCGTAGTGATAAACTAGTTAGGCAGTAGTTCTAACCCCAGACTTGACAATTGTGTGAGTCTGTGTTTGTGTGTGCATGTCTTTCTGACTGTGTAGAGAGAAATGCTTTTTAGGCTATGTACAATTCATATACTCAACTTTGGCAAGGCTACTGATGTCACTCATCTAGAAATACACCTCTGGGAAAGTCATAGCCCAGTAATCTCCACAGCATGTCTTGTAACTGCTGTAGTGTGATAAAGTAGTTAGGTAGGTGTTCTAACCCCAGACCTGGCAACTGTGTGTTTGTGTGTGCATCTGTGTGTGTCTGACTGAGTAGAAAGCAATGCTTTTTAGGCTACTCACACTCCGTACAATTCATATACTCAACTTTGGCAAGAAATACACCTCTGGGAAGGTTATAGCCCAGTAATCTCTGTAGTGCATCCTGTAACTGTGTCCTGCTGTAGTGTGATAAAGTAGTTAGGTAGGTGTTCTAATCCCAGACTTGGCAACTGTGTTTGTGTGTGTCTGACTGAGTAGATAGCAATGCTTTTCAGGCTACTCACACTCCGTAGAAATCATATACTCAACTTTGGCCAGGCTGCTGATGTCACTCACCTAGAAATACACCTCTGGGAAAGTCATCACTCCGTAGTGTGTCATGTAACTGCGTACTGCTGTAGTGTGATAAAGTAGTTAGATAGGTGTTCTAACCCCCGACTTGGAAACTGTTTGTGTCTGACTGAATATAAAGCAATACTATTTAGGCTACTCAAACTCCTTACACTTCATATACTCAACTTTGGCAAGGCTGCTGATGTCACTCACCTTGACATACACCTCTGGGAAGAGTGTAGCCCAGTAATCTCCATAGCATGTCTTCTAACTGGGTACTGCTGTAGTGTGATAATATAATTCAGTAGATGTTCCAACCCCAGACTTGGCAACTGTGTGTGTGTGAATCTGTGTGTCTCTGTCTGGCTTTGACTGAGTAGAGAACAATGATTTTAGGGTACTCACACTCCTTAGAATTCATATACTCAACTTTGGCAAGGCTGCTGGTGTCAACCACCTAGAAATACACCCCTGAGAAGGTTGTAGCTCAATAATCTCTGTAGTGCGTCCCATAACTGCGTACTGCTGTAGTGTGATTTAGAACTGTGGTAGGGTTCCATCTCTACCCTTGGCAGTTCTGGATGTTTTGTGTGTGTGTTCCAATGTCTGTGTATGGAACAATGCATTATAGGCTACTCACTCGCAGTACATTTGAAATGCCTTACTTTGGCAATCCTGTTGATGTCATTCATTGTGAAATACAACATTGTGGAAAAAGTTCTGTAATAATCCCTGTGGTGCGACCTAAACTGCTCAATACTGTCATATGATGTAGGCCTTGGTCAGGGTTTCCATACCCGCACATGTCAGTTGTGGATAGTTTGTGTGTCTCACTGTCTGTTTTGGGTGCAATGCATTTTAGGCTAGTCACTCGCAATACAGTTGACATGCCCTTCTTTGGTAATCCTGCTGATGTCATTGATTGTGAAATACACCTTTGGGGAAGGGTTACTCTAGTAATCCCTGTGATGCATTCCATAACAGCTCTATGCTGTAGTGTAATATAGACTTCAGTCAGGGGTTCTATACCCACAAATGTCAAGTGTGGATTTTTTGTGTGTGTCTTACTGTCTGTGTAGGGAGCAATGCATTTTAGGTTAGTCACTCGCAGTATAGTTGAAATGCCCTTCCTTGGTAATCCTGCTGATGTCATTCATTTTGAAATACACCTTTGGGAAAGAAGAAGCACTTTAGTAATGTCTGTGGCACGTACTATAACTGCATAGTGCTGTAGTGTTGTAAACTAATTAGGCAAGGTTTCAACTCCCAGACATGACAGGTGCGTGTGTATTTGTAACTTATATCTTATGGAGAGATGGTTGTGAATGTGGGGGGGGGGGTTGCTTATTTCTTTTATGGTGGCCCTACGATATATCACAATGTCAACCATACGTGGATAACAGATGTAAATTAGCTTAGAGGCTGGGGGCAAAGCCATACCCATACATGTGACATCAAGGCCAGCCAATCACAGTTAGCAACCCCACTATTACCCAGAGCACACATTCAACCCATGTGTCATACACACACACATGCCTAGGCAACAGCCAATATGTGGGTAGTACACTGCATATCGGCCACTGATAGTAACTATGCAGTGATAGCAGTGGGCTACAGATGTCATGTCACCCTGTCCATCTGTCCAGTATGCACGTACATGCAGTGCACCTGCCACCATGTTCCTCAATGGACACCTGCACCACCTACGGTGCCTTCACATGTGACTCACAATGGACATACCATGCCTGACAACATGTCCTCTATAGACAGATGACACTGACATCAGGGAATGCTGTTAGCATGGTATCAATGTTGGTGCAGGGTAATCCTGCTGCCCATTACCAGTTCCTGCCACAGGTGGGCAAGACTGGCACATCTGATGATAATTTGTGTTCACAACATGGGCCAGACACCCCAGGTACAGTAGCATGTGTCACTGTACATGCATGTGGGCGGTGTGCAAATCCCAGACACCATCCATGTCATGGACTAAGGAAAACATACATGGCAAGTGATGCACAGCATTGGCCTCACACAATAGTCACCCAGGTAACTAGATGGGGGATGCAATACCCACCTGTGTGGGCAAATGCAGAAACTACAGACCTGAGTCAGAATGCAGACCATTGTCATGTGGCCTGATGCCAAGATATACCCATCGCCTACCCTTGTACAGCCTATTGGCACAGTTGACCACCACACACCTGTGAAGATATGCACCCATGCATGTCAGAACTGGCAACCTGTGTGTTTGTGTGTGTGCTGTATGGTGTGTATGTCCACATCCACACTCAATACAACCCCCCAGGGCATACTGAAGCATGCTGTCTGATGTCTGACACCTCCTCATACTCTTTGCCCATACGACCCATGTATGTGTGGTGCATGTGATACCTGCACATTGATGTGTTTTGGCAATTCCACTAGTGATGAGTTGCACTCCTGGACCTGCCAAATGTGTCAATATGTGTGGATCCCTGTGTGAGTGTGCCTGTGTTGACACTGGCACCTGTTCATGCAGACAGGCATGTGCACATCACCTACCGTATATCTACCGTATCCTTGTTGCAGATGTCACTCACCATCACATATATCACATCACCATCACATATATGTTCTGAGTGCTCCACAGCAGGTGGCGCATCCAATAACTGCATTGAACTATAATCACACTACATAGTTGTCGGGGGGTTGATACCCTGTGCTGGTAGGTTTGTGACACAAAATTGCTTCAGTTTTACTCTCCCACCCCTCTCTGACATGTATTTACCTGTGTCTGCCTCCCCCAACCCCTCTCTGCTGGATGTGGAGGCCCACACCTGCTTTGCTTAGACAGCAGCATGTTTAATTTAAGTGATGCTCATGATCAGCTGATGGCCTCTGCACAAATTACAGCCCTCCCCTAGCTGATTGAATGTGAAACAGCTGTGGTAACATTCCCATAGCAAAATACATGGAAACACACTCCAATACCTAGGAACATCATAGTGGTGTTGGCTCTTTTCAGTCATTGTGAACAGGAACTAGATCTGCTGTTTGGCAAACAGCATCTCAGATGGATTGGAGATTTACCTATAACAACATACACTGTGGAAAGAGGGCAACAAACAGGAGGTGGGTGTGCCTGACCTGACTACAGACTATAAGTGCTGCTATACTGCATTTGAAGTAATGTTGGTTTAACTGTGTTTGTCTGGATATGCCTGTCGTACATGTCACAATACCTGCCATGTCAGTTCCATGTATATGAGGAATCCCCATCTGCAGGGTCATCTGCAGACTGGGTAGTGTGTTGTGCCTTTGGTTTCATGTGTTAGCCATGGTGCATCTATCTGTGGAATGCAGAAGGTAGTGTGAGGATTGCAGTCTGTAGATGGTGAAGGCCATGACAGTTACTGACTTCATATCCCTCATAGGACATATGTTGCAACCAACCCCGTTACAATGGTAAATGTATTAGATTATCACAGCAACATGTCTATACTGGCCCTGTGTATGTGCTGTCAGCCACACCTCTGTCAACCTTTGTACATATGTCATGCATGAAGTGGTACATGTGTGCTGTACACCATAAATAGTGTCATCATGTCTGATAACAAGCCAGTGATATATCAGATTGCTACACATGTCATGTACAGTAGGGGTTATATATCATGACATAACCTGGAAATTATGTGGATGTTTGTACAGTACTGAGGTCTGTGCAGTGAGGGTGAATGTTGGCAGTGTGTGTATTGTCAATATGTACATTAGCCTGTGTACAGACAGTGGTAGATGTCATTGTTCTAGCACTGGCAGTTTGTGTGTGTTGCATGCTTTCAGTAAATGGCTGCATCCTTTTCTGTATCTAACCTCAATTCCCTGACTAAGGGTATGTTGCAGACTGTCCTGTAACACCAGCACCTTGCTTAGTGTATGGCAACAGTGTTCCACATATGTGCCTGTGTCCCAGCCTCTGTCCTCCATCTACATACCAAGTTCTGCACATATGTCATGCTGTTGGGGGTTATTCTGTAGTGGGCTGTGAGTATATCACACTGCCATTGCTGCCATTACTCCACTGCTGTTGTATCCCCTACACACACAGTGGGGCTAAGGCCATATATGTGTGGGCATCACCTACACAATACATGTGTGCCCTTATGCACTCCAGAGGTTAGTGTATGTAACAGTGGAATATGGGCCTGTATTATTGAGTGTAGGTGGGGAGCACCACAAATGACCTAGGCTGTTACAAAATGTGGGGGTATCAGGGGTGAGCTGCCACAAGGTATCTGGATGTACAGTACCATATACTTCACCTATATTGACATTACGTACATGAACTGGTGTACTGCAAGCCTACTGTCTCTTGCTATACAGACTGTTCTGTTTGTTGGTGTGCTCGTGATGGTGTCCGTTATGCCTTATTATGTACCAGTTACTACCCATTTGATCACAAAATGTCTTTACCTCCTACTGAGTTTGTACAGAGTGTAGATAGAGGCTGCTGATCTACACACCTGCAATACATACTGTTAATTGTTTGGTATCCTGTGGCCCTATCTTTCTTCACTATTGTACAATTTGAAAGGCTTGGCCTGGACAGCAACAGCTGTGAACCTTTCCGGACTACTGTATTAGTGTAACTGTTTCACAGTACTCTGTTTATATGGTTGTCAGTATCTGAGCAGCTATATGACATGGCATATAGAACTGTTATAGTACACAATTAAAGGATTCCCATTTCTGCAAACCTGTGTGTGATGTCATTCCTATGACCTTTCTGTGGGTATATGTTGCAGGCAACGATTGACATTTGTATGGGTGGCCCATACAGTCTCCAGTTGTTTAGGTGTTAACTGTAGGCATAGTGGCTGTTCCATATTGTGTGCAACTTCTACATATGTATCGTACTGTATATATATATATATATATATATATATATATATATATATATATATATATATATGTGTGTGTGTGTGTATCTGCATATCTGTGTCTGTTTATCTGTATCCTGGGGATGTTGATGGCTTCCACATATGTCATGTCCTATGGGAAGCAGACTGTACTTGGTAGTGTATTGCAGGGTGCACGTGTTTGACTGTGGGGGGGGTGCCTATACATACAAGAGGTATAGTGTGTGGGGCCTCTCAACCCCATTAATGATGCATGTGGACATATGTGTATTTGTTAAACTGCCATTGCTATCTACAGATGTATGGCCATATATACCTATATAGATATATGCAGAAACAGACACAAAAGCATCCACATATCTCTCATAGGGCATATGTTGCAACCAACCCCGTTACAATGGTAAATGTATTAGGTTATCACAGCAACACGTCTATACTGGCCCTGTGTATGTGCTGTCAGCCACACCTCTGTCAACCTTTGTACATATGTCGTGCATGAAGTGGTGCATATGTGCTGTACACCATAAATAGTGTCATCATGTCTGATAACAAGCCAGTGATATATCAGATTGCTACACATGTCATGTACAGTAGGGGTTATATATCATGACATAACCTGGACATTATGTGGAAGTTTGTACAGTACTGAGGTCTGTGTAGTGAGGGTGAATGTTGGCAGTGTGTGTATTGTCAATATGTACATTAGCCTGTGTACAGACTGTGGTAGATGTCATTGTTCTAGCTCTTCTATCTGATGTTACATGCTGCCCCACTGTATGGTGCCATTTTGCCATATATGTTTATAGGGCCATACACACACATGTCCCATACCACAGATAGCCATCAGAACTAACAGTGTAGCAGCCCAGTATATGTAGGATCATTCTGTGAGGGGCACATATGAGGATGGTGTAGAACAGATAGTCCCTATACTGTAATAATATGCTAGCTCACCATATGTGGCTGTGGCTGTGTTCACATTGGTTGTGGTTATGCACTTTCACACAGGTATATCTTCCCCTGTGCTGTGACATGGTTGTTGAGCCTGCTATATATGCAGGTATATGTGCTTTCCCCCATGTGGGATGTAGGCCAGTGTTGAGCCATTCTGCCTGTAGCCTGCACAGTGCATTGTTACATGCCTAGCAGCCTAATGTACTTACCCAGTGAGATATCATGTGCAGATATTTGCCAGATGTACTGCTGCTGGGCCTCCCTTAAAGGTTGTGTATGTCAGACAGAGCAGTGGGATGCTGTACTGATATATGTCAATATATAGTAGGTAGTATATGTCCATGGCACCCCTGTACCAGCAGTCATTATGTGTCAGGCCAGACAGGAGTGTGTGAATCCAAAACCTATGGTGGCAAATGTATACCAGTCGTTATGTGTTATACCCATCTACATGGCTGTCTACATCCATATTGTCAGGCCTGGTACACATGTTGTACACTAAGGGATTATATATAAACCTCAGGACTGTACAGGGTGTGTCCAAAGTTCCACAAATTATGGCCAATATCTCTGGTGCACTCCACAGTGGCATTACATGCTATCGGTGGTACTTTAAAATGATTTCCTTAAGAATGTCTGTCAGTAGCCAATGGCACACATGTTATAAGCAGATGTCACCTTCCACACACACCATGTCTGTGAAGACAATCCTAATGACAGTGGCAATAGCAAAGTAATATACCTGCTATACATACCTGACATCCCCTTGCACTACGACTTTGGGACTATAGGGGCTGGGGTATGGCTAGACTCCAAATCCAGGACATAGATAGCCATATATGTATATATATATATATATATATATATATATATATATATATATATATATATATATATATATATATATATATATATATATATATATATATATATATATTTATAATTACACATGTGTACTACTTCCACTTACCACTGTCATGGCAACCACCCACTGTAAATCCCTACAGCATGTAGGTGTGGTCCCTTTACATTTCCTGTGTGATGTGCATCCTTCTCCTTCCATTGTGTGGGTATCAGTGTTACAGACAACTGGTAGCAATACCTCTTAAAGGAGAACCTGCACACTCACAGTGGCTACATATCTCTAGAAGGACCAGGAACTACAGGCAGACTGTGAGTAGAGTTGTGTTATGCTTTGCATAGTACTGGTGTTACAGGGTGTGTGTGTCCACAGAATGCAGTCTGCCTGCATAGCACACTACTGTGGGCCTATCCTCTTGCTGAACAGAGATATGCCTATCATGGTTTGTCCGTCCACCACACAGGTCTTGTGTCAGATATTACACTGGCAGTGTGTGTGTGTTGCATGCTTTCAGTACATGGCTCCATCCTTTTCTGTGTCTAACCTCAATTCCCTGACTAAGGGTATGTTGCATACTGTCCTGTAACACCAGCACCTTGCTTAGTGTATGGCAACAGTGTTCCATATATGTGCCTGAGTTCCAGCCTCTGTCCTCCATCTACATACCAAGTTCTGCACATATGCCATGCTGTTGGGGGTTGTTCTGTAATGGGCTGTGAGTATATCACACTTCCATTGTTGCCATTACACCACTGCTGTTGTATCTCACACACACAGTGGGGCCGGGACCATATATGTGTGGGCATCTCCTACACAATACATGTGTCCCCTTATGCACTCCAGTGGCCAGTGTATGCAACAGTGGTATATGGGTCTGTATTATTGAGTGTAGGTGGGGAGCACCACAAATGACTTAGGCTGCTACAAAATGTGGGGGTATCAGGGGTGAGCTGCCATAAGGTATCTGGATGTACAGTACCATATACTTCACCTATATTGACATTACTTACATGAACTGGTGTACTGCAAGCCTACTGCCTCCTGCTATACAGACTGTTCTGTTTGTCGGTGTGCTCATGATGGTGTCTGTTATGCCTTGTTATGTACCAGTTACTACCCACTGTAGGCATAGTGGCTGTTCCATATTGTCTGTAACTTCTACATATGTATCTTACTGTATATATATGTGTGTGTGTATGTGTAGTCACACACACACACACACACACACACACACACACATATATATATATATATATATATATATATATATATATATATATATATATATATATATATATATATATATATATATGTGTATCTGCATATCTGTGTCTGTGTATCTGTATCCTGGGGATGTTGATGGCTTCCACATATTACAAGTCCTATGCGAGGCAGACTGTACTTGGTAGTGTATTGCAGGGCGCAGTGTTTGACTGTGGGGGGGATGCCTATACGTACAAGACATATAGTGTGTGGGGCCTCTCAACCCCATTAACGATGCATGTGGATATATGTGTATGTCTTAAACTGCCATTGGTATCTACAGATGTATGGCCATATATACCTATATAGATATTTATATATATCTGCTAACATATATATATATATATATATATATATATATATATATATATATATATATATATATATATATAACTATGTCTGTATATACCTACATAAATATATATCTGCGTACACATATGTAATGTGCTGTGTATTTGTAAACATATATGTGTAGACAATTATATGGATTGATTTAGGCATATGCATGTATATTTGTGCATATATATTGATATATATGTACATAGTTTTAGAAATTAATATATATATATATATATATATATATATATATATATATATACATATATATATAGAGAGAGAGAGATATGTTGTATCTGTTTAGATAATATGTTCACACACACACATACATCTAGATGTCAGTATACATTCTCTGTACTGTTGCATGACTGTACTGGATGATATGTTTCTGAAAACATCAAATCTCTTTGTATCTGTTATCGCTTAGTGGTAAATCACTTTGTCTATGGTGTGGAGGGTCCTTGGTTTGAGCCTTGCAAGAGCTGTTTATTTTGCTTTGGAAGAACATGGCCCATTGGATGCACAGTGATTAAGATACTTTAAAGCAGTTGTAAGCAGGTTTGCGCGGAGCTAAGCAATACCTACACAGGTTAAGCAATTCAGAAGCTGAGTCTAAGAAACTGTAACCAGACTTTAGCTGTGCTTTTCTCCACGCAAACCCGAGTACAACTGCTTTAAAGTGTCTTAATCACTCTGTATCCATTGGCCCTTGTTCTGCCTAGCAACAAAATAAACAACCTCTGCTAGGCTCAAACCCAGGACCATGCACACCATAGCCAAAGTGATTTACCTCCAAGTCATCTCAGATATACATAACTCTGCTGTATTCAGAAACATATCATCCAGCCCAGTCATTCAACAGTACAGAAAATGTATTCGAACATGTAGATGTATGTGTCTGTGAAAATATATTAATGTCTAAACAGATACAACATTGTGGAGTGGGATAACTGCAGCTGGGCACCAGGACTGATGCGAGGCTATGATTACATATGACAGTTAGGTGAGTTGACATTTCATTTTGTAGTTCATGTAGTACACAGCCCAGGATGTCATCTGGTCCCATGGATGCTGTATCCTTAGCTGTGGATAGTGCGGTTTCTGCCTGTGTGGCTGTGATTACTGGGCAATGGAACTCTTTTCATATTGACATGGGCCCTTTTGGGGGTGAGAGGGGGTGAATGTGGCAATAAATCAATCTGCCTGGCTATTGGCACAATCCGTGGGAACAGTTTATGTTATGCCATTCGGTTGTAGTTCAGAGCACTTCTGAGTATTGCCAGTTATATTCTGGACATAACTATAGAATGCTGTGTGCTTGTCTGTAGAATCTGTGGCAACTTTAGTTACATAACCAGCTTTGGAGCATTCCATGAGGGATCTCAATGTCTTACTGGGGATGGTAAGGGAGTTGTTTGCATCCTTGGATTATCCTTTTTTTCTTCTACATTGTCTACCTTCTGTTGTATACTCTGTTAATGGCAGGAGAGCACCAAACTGGCTTGCTTATTTGGCAGTTGAGCGTCATGGTTCTATGTGAGATGTCAGGAACCATGCACATATGGATGTGCTCATACAGTGCCTTAGTGCAGGATTCATCAGTAGAACTGTCGGCTCCTGCCTCCATGGGTGTCACAAACATTGTCACTTCTGCCATGAGTAGCATGAAGTTGGCTTTGGAGAGGTCTTTTACGGATAACTGTATATACATTCCTTTCACATATTCAGTTTGATTAGCCTATGGTGGGATTACTTTGGTAAAACCTCAGTCTCATGTACTGTTGTGATGGCTTAGTGGTTAGTTGCTGTGACTATAGTCTACAGGGTACTGGATTCATGACCTGTAAAGGCAGGTTATTTTGGTCTGGCCAGAGCAGTCATTAATGCATACAGACTAATTAGGGTAATTTAGGTAAGTCACTCCTAATACAATTCAAATGCCCTACTTTGGCAATCCTGCTGATGTCAATCATTGTGAAGTACACCTTTTGGGAAAGAATATTCCAGCAATCTCTGTGGTGAGTGCTATAACTGTGTAATGCTGTAGTGTGATATAGACCTCTGGTAGGGGTTCTAGTCTCACACATGGGAGCTGTGGATGCTTTTGTGTCTGTTCCTATGCCTGTGTAGAGAGCAATACATGTTTGGCTAGTCACACTTACTACAATTCATTTGCCCTACTTTGGCAATCCTGCTGATGTCACTCACTGTGAAATAAACCTTTAGGGAAAGAGTATTTCAGTAATCTGCGTGGTGTGTTCTATAATTGCATAGTGCTGTAGTGTAGTAAATAGTTAAGTAGATGTTCTAATCCCAGGTGTTTGTGTGTCTTAATGTGTCAATATTTGTCATTCATGCCATGTGTGGAGGTGGTTGTGAGTGTATAACAACTGGACTCAGTGTTGAGTGGGTTTTTAAAATATCTTATATAGTGCTCTTAACATAATTTACAATATCCACCGTGCAGGGATAACAGATGTGATATCAGTACATAGTCAGTCAGGGGTTCGATACCCTGGACTGGTAGGTGTGTCACACAAACATGCTTACCTTTTACTCTCCCAACCCACCCTGACATATGTTTGACTCTGTCGGCCTATCTCACTCCCTCTGTGGCGGATGTGAAGACTTACACCTGCTTTGCTTAGGCAGCAGCATGTGTATTGTCAGTGATGCTCATGATCAGCTGATGGCCTCTGCACGGATTACAGACCTCCTCTAGCTGATTGCAGGTGGAACAGCTGTGGTAACATTCCCATAGCCAATTGAATGGAAACACACTCCAATATATAGGAACTTCATGTTGGTGTTGGGCCTCTTCATTCACTTTGAGCAGGAACTAGATCTGTTGCTTGGCAAACAGCATCACAGATGGATTGGGGACTTACCTCTGACAATATACACTGTTGGAATCAGGCCAACATACAGAAGGGGGGTGTGTGACTACAAACTGTAAGTGCTGCTATACTGCAGTTGGGGTAATATTGGTTTAACAGGGTGGGTGTGGATATGGTTGTCCTACATGTTTTTATACTTGTCATGTCAGTGCTATGTTTATGAGGAATCCCCATCTGTAGGGTAATCTGCAGACTGGGCAGTGTGTGATGCCTTGTGTTCTTTGTGTTACCCACAGAGCACCTATCTCTCAACTGCAGAAGATAGTGTGAGGATTGCAGTCAGTAGATGGTGACAGCTGGGAGAGTTACTGATGTCATATCCCTCATAGGACATATGTTGCATCAAATCCTGTTACGACAGGAAATGTATGAGGTGATCACAGCAGCATGTCAATATTGGCCCTGTGTTTGTGCCTCCAGCCACAACTCTGTCAACCTTTGTACATATGTCATGCAGTAGGGGATGCATATGTTCTGTACACCATATTCATTGACAGCATATCTGATAACAAGCCATTGAGATATCAGACAGCTACACATGTTACGTATAGTAGGGGTTATATTTAAGGACATAGCCTGGGCATTCTGTAGTTGTGTACATTACTGAGGTATGTGTAAGTCTCGTAATTGTTGACAGTGTGTGTATAGTGCATATGTACCTTGGCCTGTGTAGAGACTGTGATATATGTCATTGTTCTTGGTCCTGTTCAATCTGATGTTACATGCTGCTCCACTGTATGTCACCCTATCAGCTTACATGTTTGCAGCGGTGAACACACACATGTCCCAAACCACAGACAGCCATCGGACCACACTGTGTAGCAGCCCAGTGTATATAGGGTTGTTGTGTGAGTGGCTCATATGAGGATGGTGTACATCAGATAGTCCATATACTGTAATAGTATGCTAGCTTACCATATGTGGCTGTGTTCACATTGGTTGTGGTTATGCACTTTCACACAGGTGTTACTCTGTGATGTGACATGCCTGTGGAGCCTGCTATCTATGCAGGTACATGTGTACATGCCTGTAGAGCCTGCTATCTATGCAGGTACATGTGTATTCCCACATAGGAGATGTAGCCTAGTGTTGAGTCTATCTCCCTGTAGCCTGCACTGTGCTTTGTTACATGCCTAGCAGCTTACTGTACTTATTTAATGACATGTCATGTCCAGATACTTGCCAGATGTACTGCTGCTGGGCCATTATAACAGTCATGTATGTCAGACAAAGCAACGGGATGCTGTTCAGATGTATGTCACTAACTTGTGGATAGTATGTGGCCATGGCACCTCTGTACCAGTGGTTATTATGTGTCAGGACAGACGGGGTATATGAATGCATAACCTATGGGGGAAAATGTATACCAGTATGTACATATTATACCCATCTACATGGCTGTTAACATCCACTTTGACAGGTCTGGTCCACATGTCTTGCATGAAGGGGTTCTGTGTAAACCCCTGGACTGACCAGAGTGTGTCATACTGTCCATATATATTGGCCATATCTCAGCTGTAGTCCACAGGGACGTTACCGTGCTAGCAGTGGTACTGTACTTTGATGAACTTAGGATGTCTGTAAGTAGCCAATGGCACATATGTTAACAGCAGATGTGGCCTCCCACACACACACCATTTCTGTGAAGACAATCCCTATTACAGTAGCAATAGTCTAGAAACATACCTGCAATACATACATGACATCCCCTTGCACTGAGAGGTTGGGACTATTGGGGCTGATGTAGGGCTCCACTCCATGTGCAGGACATATGGTGAACATATATGTATATATAATTATACATATATCTATATAGATATATACACATATACATATCTTGCTTAATCTATGACAACAGTTTTAGACATATGTGCCTGTGTTCCAGCCTCTGTCATCCACCTACATATCAGGTTTTGCACATATGACATGCTGTGAGGGGTTGTTATGTAGTGGGCTGTGTGTATGTCATACTGTAATTCCTGCCATCACTCCACTGCTGTTGTGTCCCCCACACATACTGGGGGGTTGGGGCCATATATGTGTGGGCTTCACCTACACAATACATGTGTGCCCTAAAGCACTCCAGAGGCCAGTGTATGTAACAGTGGTATATGGCCCAGTATTAGTGAGTGCAGAGGAGGTGCACCATGACTAACATAGGCTGTTACAACATGTGTGGGTATCTGGGGTAAGCTGCCTTAAGTTATCTTGATGTACATTACCATACAATCCACCTTGGATAAATGCAGGCCTACTGCCTCCTGCCATATAGAATGTTCTGTTTGTCAGTGTGATTGTGATGGTGTCAGGTATGCCTTCTTATGTAACAGATACATCCCATTGTATCATCTGGGGGTCTGTACCCCCTAGGGATTGTGTACAAAGTGTAGATAGAGGCTGCTGACCTATACATCTGCATTACATACTGTTGATTGTCTGGTATGCTGTGGCCCAGTCTGTCATTACTATTGTACTACTTGAAGGCCTTGGCCGGGACAGCAACATATGTCAACCTTTCCAGACTACTGTCTTAGTATACCTGTTTCACATTTTCATTACACTGTTCATATGGATGTCTGTGTCTAAACACCTATATGACATGGCATATACAACTGTCATAGTACACAATTAAGCTTTCACATTCATTTATGCAAACCTGTGTGTGGTGTTATACCCTCCGATATCTCTGTGGGTATATGTTGCAGGCTATGAATGTCATTCGTATGGGTGGATCATACAGTCTCCAGTTGGTAAGGTGATGACTGTAGGAATACTGGCTGCTCCATATTGTGTGCACGTACTACATATGTATCTTAATGTACATATCTCTGTGTGTAGTTACCTATACATATATATATATATATATATATATATATGTATATATATATATATATATATATATATATATATATATATATATATGTGTATATATATATATATATATATATATATATATATATATATATATATATACCTGTATCTGCATATATGTGTCTTTGCATATGTATCCTAGGGATGGCCATGTCATGTGTGGTCCTGGTTATGGGATTTGCAACACTTGGTACTGTATTACATGGGGGACGTGCTTGGCTAGGGGGTATACCTATTCGTACCAGACGTATATTGTTTGGGGCCTCTCAACCCCATTAACATTGCATGAGGACATATATGTTTTTGTTATTTCGCCATTGTTATCTACAGATGTATGTCCGTATATACCTATATATGTATATATATATATATATATATATATATATATATATATATATATATATATATATATATATATATATATATATATATCTGCTGACATATATATTACCTGCCATATATATTTAGACATGTAGATGTGGACATATATCTCTATAGATGTAGGCATTTGCATGTTTCTATGTTCATATATATTTATATGTATATATATATATATATATATATATATATATATATATATATATATATACATATATCTACATATAGCAATATGTTGTACTTGTTTAGACATTAATATATTTACTCACACACATACATCTACATGTTGGAATACATTATCTGTACTGTTGAATGACTGGGCTGGATGATATGTTTGTGAATGCATCAAAGATATGTATATTTGAGAAGGCTTAGTGGTAAATCACTTTGGCTATGGTCTTCAGGGTCATGGGTTTGCTCCTAGCAGAGGTTGTTTATTTTGTTGCTAGGCAGAACAAGGGTCATTGGATACAGTGTAATTAAGGCACTTTTGAGCAGTTGTAAGCGGGTTTGCACAAGTTTGCGTGATGGTAAACACTGCTAAGTTACGGTTACTGTTTCTTATTCTCAGTTAGTTCCTGAATTGCTTAACCTGTGCAAACAGGCATCATCCCACTTACTGCTGCTTACAATTGCTTACTCTCACTTACCCCTGCGCTAATTTCTTTAAAAGAAAAGAAAAAGGGGTTGATAGGAAAGTAGTGAAAAAAGGGGCACAAAGAGGGGAAAGACAGTAGGGAAAATAGCTAGAGATTTGCAGGATGGGTGTAGGGAAGGCCCATAGCTGCCCATTTCTTCTACAGCAATAGCTGTGCATATACACTGTATTTGGAGGTAGATTGGACACTCAAACCCCTGGGAGAGGGGTGTGGACAACAATAATTAATTGTGATGCCAATTAGACCAGATTACGTGTCCAGTGGACATGTGTGCAAAATGGACAGCTATGTATGGGGCGAGATTTTTTGTGAGAACAGATTACACTTTTTTTTCAGGTGAGAGTGGGATGTTGGGGAGGGGTAGTAGGTATATTTGGGGAGGTAGGTTAACAGTCAAGACAAACAAGATGATTACAAGGCTGGTATATGACACATGTGGGGGGTAAACACCTTGAATGGGGAGGGGTGTTTGGAAGTTGCAAGCCCATGAGCCCCCAACTGGAAACAGTGAGACTGAGGTCCCCACCCATGGGCAGTCCGCCACTGCACCTTCACAGCACCAAAGGTGGCTGTGCTGGGGGCTGTGCAGGAGGGGAGGCTCACCCTCTAATTGTGCCACTCGGCCCTCAAGCTGGTGTAGCCAGTCTCGATACTCCAGATTGAGCTCCCTACGCACTACGGCCCAAACCTGTTGACAGGTGACAGGTTCCCCTCTGGGCTCGGTCCGAGGGGGATGAGCCCCATCCCCTGCAGCGGTTCCACCTGAAGGTGGTGCAGGGCCCATGGAGGAGGAGGTTCCTGGCTGGGCCCCAGATGTGTTGGTGCCTGGTGCCATGGCCAGCTGAGGTGGGACAGGTGGGTCTGCTGAGACAGACCTTGCCATATGAGCTATATTGTCACAGGTTTATGACAGATATGGGTTAGTAACAGTCAACAGCATTCAGGATTAGTTATAACAGCATGCATAGGTATTCCCATTAACCCAAAACACCAGATTAAACACAGTTGCAGAGCAAGCAGAACACATGCATATATGGAACAACAGTGGCCATTACAAGAGCATGCAGGTTTTGTTGGTGGCAACAGGCTACCAATATGGGTGTATTTTAACATGGCACATGCATAGAAACAAATGTAAATATTTATTAACCATTAGGACAGATGTCCCAACAAATGTTTGGAGTGTACACATACCAGTTGAGGAGTGTCATTGGGTTATTTTACACATATGGTAGGGGTGAGAGAGTGAGTTCAATTAACAACTAATATATCCTTGTAATTTCCACAACATTCTTCATCACTGCAGTGATCTTTCCCTTACATGTATTATTACACTACCCAATGACCTTATATTGTACACTGGCATGTTTATAGATTATTATATATGTGACCTTTGTCTTACATGCAGGTGTGACCAGATGCAGCTGTTTATGCAACATATGTTGTGAATTGCTGTCATACACTTTGGGTGAGGTGCTAGAATGACAAGTTTATTTTCATATACATTCTATGACTATGTACATGTTTGACTATCAGTTATATGTCATTAACGGCTGCCTACATTTCTTGCATCATCACACTGATTTGTCAGGGGGACGTGGCACCAGGCTGCTGATATGGGCAATTTATCCAGACATGCTGGACAGATTGGAATAATTGTGGGGTATGAATATGCATACAACTTTCAATTTGAGCATTCTAGCAAATTCTGTACAGTTGGGTGTAATTATGCATACAGATTTCTATCTGAACATTGTAACAAAATCTGTACTGTTGGGGGGTATGATTATGCATACAACTTAGTAGCACTCCCAAGATTCAAACCCCTGCTGTGTGTGACAAAAAAATTTAGCTAACATCATAGTACACTGTGCTATCAGGGAATTGATGTAAAGCTTTCTACTGTTTTCTATCTAAGTCTGCCTCACTTGTACAATATGACTGACCTCTTGGCACTTCCAACATTGTTATGCAGGAATTCATACACATTTTATCTGCATACCACAGTGTGGGTGACACTGCTTAACATACAACTGTACTATTTATAGTATGTGTTCAGAAAAATACTGCGCCAGCCAAGGAGTCCTCGGTAAGCAAAAGATAGTAAATGATAAAAGAAAAACCTCGGACTCATCACGAAATAAACTCAATTAAACTTTAATCGGTAAGCGCTTTCACGTATCTATGATACGCTTCCTCAGACCATGACTATTTATAGTATGCAACAGTTCACCAACATATGATGGAAGAGTAAACAGAAGCACTCCAGGGGTTATACCTTTATTCACAGACTATTACACATTTATTTCTACCGGTACAACACTTTCTAAGGCTCTTATATTTATTTCTTATGACAGTACATGCAGATTAATTACTAACCTGCCTCACGATGCAACCTTTGCAACCTAGCATCTTGGGCTTGCTGGTTTGCAGCCCACTCATCTGCAGCTGTTGGAGAAATACAGTGATATTTAGCCATACCTATCCATATTATACACAAGCTAGGCAATTCTTAACTACTTAGTAGAATGAGTACTTACTCAGTACTGGGGCTTTAGCTATCTGCCGAGACTCGTGGATCCACTGTTCCAGTACATCCCCCTTCACAGCTTCAGGTCAGCATAAATATTTATTTATATATTTATTTATATATTTATTCATTGCTCTTTAAAAAATTGTGAAGTGGATGATGGATGATCTTTTTTTATATATTTCCTATATTTTTATATCTAGTAACATGTATTTATTTAGCATTTTGTCATTAACATCACAGTTTGTATTATCTTTTTAAATTGTTGTTACCTAGGGGGAGTGGCTACTATCATGTGAAGCACAAAGGGAGTCTTTAAAATGTGTTCTGTGTTTGATTTTAATTTGTCTGATGAAGTTCTTTTGTTGAGGATGAAAGCGCTTACCAGCTTTCTATTGTCTTACAATAAACTTTTTTGCTTTACTTTGTGGACTACCACCATTTTCTACAGCATCAGTATACCAGTGGTTTCATTGTGGAGTATTTGGTTCGCACACTTCTGCGGTTTGGTCAGTAGTTTCTTTCTGTCTTTTGGTGCTTACTGTTTGTCATGGCAGATGTGGAAGATACCATCAACTCCAACGAACCTCCTGTTAAAAGTATTGATTTCAGTACTTTACAATGTGCTGTAGTGGATTTAACTAACATTGTTTTGTCTCTCTCACAAAGTGGATTCCCTGACTGCCATGCCCCCAAATGAGGTAAAATGCTCTGCAACTACCTTGGAAGGAGGAGAAATGGCATCTTCCAACTCATAAAGCTCCTTGAACCATCTTTCTAGCTTAAAAACTTGTACTGCTGGAGCATCTGGTCTTAGCAACGTTAATTTGTCTTCTGCTTTTATGCCTAATCTAGCTATAAGTCCCACAAGCTCTATTCCTTGTGGGCAACGAAATGCAGACATTTTTTATGGTACACAAGGCTTGAATACAGTACCACAGTTAAAAGACTGGATTTCTGCCACTATTTCCCTACAAAATGGACAAGTAAACCAAAATGAGACTGGTAATAAAAGCTTACATTTACTTTTAGAAGAGTTTGAATATTATTTATCTAAGATAAAATGTTTACAAATGGACAATGCTTATTTTATAGAATACCTCAAAGAAAAAAATGTACCTAAAGGGTTACGAATGTGGAGGTATCCTAGTGGGTTAAAATCTGATTCTGATTTTTTTCTTGAATTAACTGTGTTATTTGATAAACATGGCTTTGACTATATGAAATTGATTGTATCTAACAATGAAAAAATTATTAATGAATTAATGGACAAAGCAACTGAACTGGATACAGCAATATCTACACACAGACAGTATGCAGATTTTAGATGTGAGCATTTTAGATTTTTTAAATGTATAGATGATTTGAGTAACAATATAAAATACTGTAAGATGAAAAAGTTAAACAGGGACAAAATGGAGTATAGTAAGGGCATTGCATACCCTAAACCCCCACCATCCCAGGAAAGGGGTAACAAATATAATGTATCTGAAAATGGAATGGTAAATACTAAGGATGTTCCCCAGAACCATTTTTCACATGAACAAGATGATGATGAATATTTTTTAGACGAGGAAGAATACCCCCCTATAAGACGTTCGGAACGTCTGAAAAGCAAGACCCCCCCCCAAGTGAACAACTTGAGGGGGGTGAATTATGTAGCCCATCCCCACAACAACAACCAATGGAACAGAGCAAGGGGGGGTTTGAGCAACCACAAGAGTGGAGGGAACTTCCGCAACAGGAAATGGCCGAACAGGAAATAAGTTTTATGCTGAACAATACAGTCATTGATGATGTACAAGTAGTTGATAGTGGAGACCATTTTTTACCCACTTGCTGTATGTTAACTAACATCATGGGTGATTTTAAGGTTTATAATTTTTCAAACCTTAAATTTAATAAAGAACAATGTGATGTTTTTTTCTAACGGGTTTACTTATGTCCCATGGCAACGTAGTAACATATCACAAACCTTGATGGACCTGAAATTTTATACCCGTAAAATAAATTTTAAGGTTTTATTTCAGAATTCCTTCCCAATTCAACCTACCAGCTCATTATCTCAGTCTAGCACATATTGCACCCTATGATCACCCTATTTGAGAAAATATGTGAATTAAATATTAGGAGTGCACTTTCCACCTATTGTAACGGGGAGGGTTACAATATCCAAGAAGGTATTCTTATAAAAGAAATGAATGGATTGCTTGACACAATCAGAATTATGAAATCCAATAAGGGTGGGGGGGTTGCTATTATGAACCTGGATGACTATAATAGAAAAATGTTCTTCATATTGGAAGGAAAAGCATACAGAAGATCATCCATCAGTGTGGTAAATGGTGCCTATTCAAAAATTAAAAATGAATTACAGGACCTATTTATTGATGGTTTTATTGATATGGACATTTTGAATTAATTGACTGTTATGTATCCTAAACTAGCAGTAATATTTGGTCTCCTGAAACTATGTAAGAACATAGCACAACCACCCATGCGACCCATAGTTGACTCTAAGTCATCAATTACGCAACCCCTGGCAAAATACGTAGATTTTAAGTTAAAGAAATTTGTGCAACAAGAGTCACATATATGTAAAGACTCATGGAGCTTCTTAAAAGATATTAATCATATACCCTTTGAAGGCTCCTATATGTTAGTAATGGTTGATATAAAGGGTCTTTATTCAGTAATTCCCCACCAGGAGGGGTTAGAATAGATTAATGAATTTTTATATGAAAAGAAAATAAACAATTTTGATGTAAAACTGTATACCCGGTTGATGGAGAAGGTCCTTAAGGACAATTTTATTTTATTTAATAAGGAGATTTGTTTACAATAGGAAGGGGTACCTTTGGGTTCTGTGTGTGGTGGTCTTTATGCTAACATAGTGGTTTTACAGTGGGAGAAGAAATATTTGTCTCTTTCTGACTTTTACAAGCATGTTAAATATTATACACGATTCCTGGACAACCTTTTTATTTTATGGAATGGTCCCTATGCCCTTATTAGTGATTTTATTAGATATTTAGATTCCACCACTTCATTTTTAAGATTTACATTTTCATTTAACTTACATGAGATAGCCTTCCTTGATATTAAATTAATTAAGGATTACCAGAATAGTAGGTTTATATCTAAAATATATCGAAAGGACACATATTCAAATTCATTACTTCATTATAGTAGCATCCACCCTCAGAAACAGAAAAAAAGCTATTATTAAGGGACAATTTGTACCAGCTGCCCATATGGTATCACCTTCAAAAGATTTTTTAGATGAATGTGATACCTTAAGAGACATGTTTTTAAAGAGGAGCTACCCTTTGAGACTTGTTAATGATGTCCTTTTAGAGGTAATAAATAAGAGAGAAAGAAATTTTTATATACCTCTTTTATCTGAGGTTTCATTGGATGTAACACACACAGTGAATGTTGCACCCCTAAACTCTGTTTTTACAGGAAAACATAATACTTCATTCATTTCTACATACACAATTGATAGTCCTGATATTAAACATATTTTGAGTAAAAACTGGTCAAGTCTAAAACATGACCAAAGTATCAGAACACATATTGATGAACAACCTACTTTTATTTTTAGAAAAGGTAGAAATTTTAATTTTTTTTTTGAGAAAGGACATGCTGTGAATCATTTTTCGAATGGACGTATGTTGAAGTGTGGTATGTGTCATTACTGTCCCTTTATAAAGGAAGGAACAGTATTTATAATCAACAACACTAAGATTCATATAAAAAATAAGTATAACTGTAACTCTGAACATATTATTTATTGTGCCCTCTGTAACCTATGTGATTGTTTTTACATTGGAAAAACTGATAGAAATTTAAAAACAGAGTATAAGAACATTTGTATGAAATAAGAACAGGCAAAGAGACAAATGCTCTGTATAAACATACCTCAGAGAACAGTGCTCACACTTTTAATTTTTTTGTTATTGATGCTGTCACGATGGATATCAGGGGAGGTGCATGGTCTGCCTTACTAGAAAAGAAAGAATTATACTGGAGTTGTTATTAAATGCAAACTGGTCAGTTTTAAATGAATCCCTCTCTATTAATTCCCTTTTAAAATTGAGAGCTTTAAACAGATGATTATTTATATATTTATATATTTATTTATATATTTATTCATTGCTCTTTTAAAAATTGTGAAATGGATGATCTTTTTTATATATATTTTATATATTTTTTTATATCTAGTAACATGTATTTATTTAATAATTTGTCATTGATATTACAGTTCATATTGCCCTTTTAAATTTTTGTTACTTAGGGGGAGTGGCTACTATCACGTGAAGCACAAATGGAGTCTTTAAAATGTATTCTGTGTTTGATTTTAATTTGTCTGATGAAGTTCTTTTGTTGAGGATGAAAACACTTACCAGCTTTCTATTGTCTTACAATAAACTTTTTTGCTTTACTTTGTGGACTACCAGCATTTTCTACAGCATCACTATACCAGTGGTTTTATTGTGGAGTATTTGGTTCGCATACTTCTGCAGTTTGGTCTGTAGTTTCTTTCTGTCTTTTGGTGCTTTCAGCATGGTGGTGCCTGACCTGCTGTCCAGTCTGGGGGATACCTGTGGCCCTGGTGACATCAAGGGCGTACTGTCCCAGGCCTCAGTTTTATACTGCGAGCCCTGGTACTGGCCCTGCAGTAGTCTCTCATCATGGTGTTTTACCAGGAGCCATACCATGATTTTTGACTCTTGGATGCCCCAGTGCTGCACTCTAAAATGAGTGCCTTCACCCACACCAGCCATTCTGCTTGCAGTAGGAAACTACAACCAGTTATGGAACTTATTCCCACCTGTGTGGTTTAAATACGGCCAGTTACCCGCACTTTTCCATGATTGCCCGAGTTTGAAAAGGCTAAGCTATGGGCACACCTGCTTACCTAAGGTTGGCAGTACTTAAAGGGTATACCGCTAGGCAGATTGGATTGCCTCCCCCTACACATTGCTTACTCTTACTAAGTTGAGCTGTGCTGCGGTTAGCATTGCTTAATAGTTAATTAACACTATATTTGCCTTTTGGCAGTGATTTATTATTCATTGCAAGTTCTATATGTGTCTGGTATTCATGATTCTACACTTCTACTACTTCTACGCTTTATTACAATAACACCTCACATCTATGCTTACTGCAGTACTCCACTTCACATATTTATGTTATGTAGCAGGTTATACCACTTCACACTGTACATCGAGTCAGTTCACAAGTTTTTTTTAAGTTTCTGTGGTGAGGATTAGTTTGCTGATATCTCATTCATATTTATTGCTATGATGGCTTAATGGTTAACTATTGTGTTTATAATGTACAGGGTCCTGAGTTTGAGCCTTGCAGATGCAGTTTATTTTGTTGCTGGGCAGAACATGGGCCGCTGGCTACAGAGTGATTAAGGCACTTTAAAGCAGTTGTGAGCGGGTTTGCGTGGGTTTGCACAACGGTAAGCACTGCTAACCTCTGGTTACAGTTTCTTGCCCTCAGTTAGCTTCTACATTGCTTAATCTGTGTAGGCAATGCTTACCCCCCACCCAAACGCACTTAAACATGCTTACTAGTGCTTATATATGCTTACTACTGCTTATTTGTGCTTAAATCTCCTTACTAGTGCCTTATTCATTATGACACTGATACTTCACATATGCATTTAATGCAGTACTCCAGTTCACATTTAAATGTTATTATGTAGGTTATACAGCAAAAAGATGTAAAAATATGTTCATATACAGATTTCACATGGAAAATGATATGTGCTGCAGTGGGACTTGAACCGGAAATGCCTGTTTGTTAGGCGGATGCGCTAACCACTACAATGCTGTGCTGCTTCATTTGCATATATATTCCTTGTTATCCTCTTCAGCTTTTTCAGCTGCTTTAACCGTAGCTAAGCGATGGGCAAACCCATGCACCTACAGTTAGCTGTACTCGGGGTTTACAAAAAAAAAGGGTTTCTTCATTTTATTTCTATGTACTGTTACGGTTGTAAACATGGGGACTGTTGGTGGGGATATGCAGACACCTATGAGCAGTCTCACTCATTTATTTACAGTTTCTGCTGTTCTACCTTGCAGGGGAGTGTTCATTCTGAGAGCTCTGCTCTCAGACACACCCCCTGCACTTGTCCATGCTCAGTGTAGGATTTGAAGCTCAGGCAGCACGCCCTCATTAATATGCATTGTGCGCTGCCAATCCGCCTCTTAAACTGCTGCTTCTGTGCAGGACTAGATTAGTCCTGCATGGAAGATTAGTAAATCCGGGGGGGGGGGTTACAAATTTGGAATGTGTAATTGTGTGTGCACATATTAGAAACGCATGATATACTTGTTTTAAATGGGAGAGGTTTATTTATTCATGCACATTTTAACTTTTTAAGTAAAAATGTTGTTTACATAGCAAAATTTTTAAACTGCCCGGTATTTTATATAGGGGAAACATGTAGGCATTTTAAGGAAAGAACAGAGGAGCATTTGGGTGATATACAAAAGAAAAAAATCCACCAATGCCCTGAGTAGGCATATACTGGCACATAATGAACATGTGTTTACATTTTTCGTCCTGCAACAAGTTGTGAAAGATTCCCAGGGTAGAGTGGTTGATTCAAATTTAGATGTCTGTGAAGTTAAATGGCAGCTGTGGTTAAATGCAACCATATATCCAAGCATCAATTAAAATATTAGTATGAATACTTTGCTTAGAAATAGGAATATTTTAGGTTAATTTTTAGTGTATGAACGTTTTAATACACACATATACATTTTTATGATAGACCATTGTATGTAATTTTGTAACATTTTTGTATTGGTTGCTTAACTGATCGTTTAATTGAGGTGTGGTGTATGTATAAAAGGTGATGTAGATCTGATGAAGTTCCCAGGAAAAAGATGCGCTCTTGTATGAATCTGCCATAGCAGCTCATCAATTTCTAAGCGATTTAAAAGCTGTATTTACAGAAAACCCACGTATTCCAACTCTTTGCGTATTTGCCATGGACCTCCCCTTATGTCCACCTCCCTTTGTTGCAAAACTGTACAATTAAAAGAGTGCCCACTATGTTCCATGCAATGCGTAGCTAAAGCATTAGTAACATCTTTCTTTGCAATAGCATATTGGTGTTCGTATATTCTGTTTTTTAACTTTCTCTCGGTCTTACCGATGTAAAATGCTTTGCAATGTTTACATAGGGCAACATAAATAATAGATTTAGACTAACAGTTGTAACGCCCATTCACTTTATATTCCTTGCCATTAATACTAAAATGATTCACCACTTTAATATATTTATATTGTGTGCAAGAACCGCACTTAAACATCCCATGTGGTCTATTCGAACGAAAATTCTGCTTTGTCCTCTCAAGAATTGTTTTCATGTTATCCCTTCTTCTGTAAGTAATCCTAGGACTATCTCCTAAGAGTGTACAAAGGTTCCTGTCATTCTTGATGATGTCCCAATTTTTATTAACTATTTCTCTAATCTTATGAGATTTAAAAGCTGTATTTACAGAAAACCCACGTATTCCAACTCTTTGTTACACTTCTCAAGTAACCATCCCTACCATCAAAAGAGAGCTGTCATAAAAGGGCAGATCATAAGAGCTGCACGCATGGTGACAGATGCCCAAGACTTTATTGCCGAGTGTAACAAACTCACTCACATGTTTGAATCCAGGGGCTATCCGTCAACTTTGATATCAAGTATAGTAGCAGAAGTATCTCATAAACGTGAAACGGGCCACTTCTCTCCTTTACTTTCTCGTCAAGTTAACAACACTACAGTTTTCATTCACGAACAGACAACATCCCAAGTAGACTTAGTGGGTAACACAAATTCTGAGGTCTGTAAGTTTAGTACTAGTTTCCTGCATACTTATTCACTTGATTCTCATAAGATTAGAGAAATAGTTAATAAAAATTGGGACATCATCAAGAATGACAGGAACCTTTGTACACTCTTAGGAGATAGTCCTAGGATTACTTACAGAAGAGGGGATATCATGAAAACAATTCTTGAGAGGACAAAGCAGAATGTTCGTTCGAATAGACCACATGGGATGTTTAAGTGCGGTTCTTGCACACAATGTAAATATATTAAAGTGGTGAATCATTTTAGTATTAATGGCAAGGAATATAAAGTGAATGGGCATTACAACTGTGAGTCTAAATCTATTATTTATGTTGCCCTATGTAACCATTGCAAAGCATTTTACATCGGTAAGACCGAGAGAAAGTTAAAAAACAGAATATACGAACACCAATATGCTTTTGCAAAGAAAGATGTTACTAATGCTTTAGTTAGGCATTGCATGGAACATAGTGGGCACTCTTTTAATTATACAGTTTTGCAACAAAGGGAGGTGGACATAAGGGGAGGTCCATGGCAAATACGCTTAGAAATTGATGAGCTGCTATGGCAGATTCGTACAAGAGCGCATCTTTTTCCTGGTATTAATGAGGCACTCTCAATTAAATGCGTGTTAAAATGGCTATCCTATAATAGGTAGTTATAAATTTTACAGGCGAAATTTTAAAGAATATTTATATTTCATCTGGTCTTTTCAATTATATCATTAATTGTGATTAGACCTAATTAATGGCCTGTATATCGATTATTAACTCATAGGATTTCTTTTTTAGGACATCTTCACTGGTATTATTATAACTGTAAGAATTACAATTGTAGAAAATTTTTATTCTTCAGTATTTCAAAGGTTGGCCCCAATTATTACTTTTCCTTATTTTCATTTTTGTCCTGTTCAGGTCATGACAAGATAATAATGTCCTGGACTATGACATTAATAGTTTGTAATCATTCATTGTTTATCAAACGCTGATTGCCATTTTGGGGAGTATGCATTGAGTCTACCCGCTTGGCGGATGTTTTGTTTTGTGTATATATTTTATATTTATCAGCACTATTAGACAAAATATTACTTATTATCTCATTAGATGGAATGTACTGATGCACGAGTATTTACACATCGTGCACGCTGGGAAGTCCTGAGTTTAACACAAGCGTCAGCACAACTTAGAACCTTCAAACATTTTCAAATATTTTTAGATCTGTTTTTCCACATTTTATATTGATCTTGATGTTTTAATAGATGTTTTTAAATATTTTATAACATACACAGTGTGTGCGTTTCAAGTCATGATAATGACTAGCATTGCAATATTTAAATTACAATTTATATACCTGTTTTTTTACCGCTTTAAGGTTTCCATGGGTATTATTATTTTGAAGAATGCTTGTCTTCATGATTGGTTCTTGTAATTGTGTTTCTACTATTTAAGTACCATTGTGATGTCATTCTGCTGTTTGTCTGAAGAAGGCGATTTATTTAATTTGCTGAAAGCGCTAACTTTTATTGGAATATTAAACTTGTGTTTTCATTAGCCTGCTCTCATTGCGTTTTGGATTGCCTTGAAACAGTTTTACGTATGATGAGTTTGTTGTTTTGCTTGGTGTGTCAGAATGGCTAACTAAACCGGAGAGGCTACTTCTCCTACTTTGTTTACTCAGCGGGATGACGGTAACGGAAGTAATGACATTTCACCAGGGAACCTTACGTTGCTGGTCAAGGCACTTTTAAAAAGAGTTGATGTCCTGACTCAAAAGGTTGACGCCTTTTCTAACTCGACTCCATTTATCAACACTAATACTAATAACGGACGGACTTCTCCAGCGGATTCTAATGAGGGAACTTTACCTAATGGTCAGCGTTCCCCTGTTCTAATGACTGTTAATCCAGTTCTAACAATGGAAGCCAACCCCTTAGTGGCTAATACTGAACAACATCATTCAATTCCAACTACGGGCAGCCGTTTCCAGAGGGATAACATTCAGCCTGCTCTACAAACGCGAGGTAATGGGAATGTTTTTGGTAATTTAGACCGGATTCCTGTCATGAACAATTTTTTGGATCACAATAATTTTTTTACAGGAAGGTTCAATTCTGATGAGGGCATTACAGCCTCACAAGATACGGTGAATTTGAACCTAGGCATTAAAATAGATCTATTTGATGCAAAACTGTACAAGTGCAAAAAGCTACAGCTTGAAACATCATATCTACAAGAATGTATTAGAAACAAAATAATCCCTAAAGGTTTACGCCAATGGCGCTTCCCTGCTGGACTAACAGATGATTCTTCTTTTTACCAGGAATTAATAGAATTGTTTGATAGGCAAGGGATTGAATTTTTGCAGGCACTTATAGCATTCTATACTAGTGACATTTCCAAATTAAAAACAGAATTGGAAAAGCTTGAAACTGAGATCAAAACTGATGTTGAGTTCCTTCGCTACAAATATGAGTATTGTAGAATCTTTTCTAGTATTGATGCCACTATGGATAAATTAATAGTCACCAAGAAAAGAAACTAACTAGAGACATTAAAGATTACTCCAACAAATGTGCCTATCCTAGACTCCCGCAGAAGGTATCAACTAATCTTAATGACAATTTGGACAATGACCAACATAATTTTCATCCCATTCAATCCCATTCTTCACATACCAATAACACTCATTCTGATCAAAGACCGGTTCCAAGAAGGAGCCCTAGATTTAACAACAACAACAACAACAACTTGTTGAACCAAACAAATACTCCTGCTGAGGGGGGTGGCGTAAACAATTACCAACAAGAGCCGCAAACTTTGCCCATTGACTGTCCTGAATCTCACAATCAGAATAACAACCAGGATTTTCATTCGGTCAACAACCCCCGGGGGAACAACCATCCCCGGGTTCAAACACAGAACAACACGAGGAACAGGAGACACAGGCGCAGGAGATGAATGACATTTTGGATTTCGGTATACAACCAAGGTTACATAAAAGTTCCAATGGGGACTTTACTGTCTACAATTACACTACTTTGAACATTCAGCAGGACATTGTGGACTTTTTGGCAAAGGATTTTACCTTCGTCCCTGGTTGTCATATCGATATTGGTAAAACAGTCATTGATCTAAAAGTGTATACACGTAAACTTAATTTGAATTTCCTTATGGGTAATGACACATCTACAGTTAAATTACTAAGGGTAGCTAGTTCCTACAACCCTCCCTTACATCCCATCTTAAACACATTTGAAAAAATATGTGAGATGGATTTGTGGACCATTAAGAACCAAGTCATGTACAACAAGCAAAAACATCTTAGTAACATTACCCCCTTAGAATGGGATTTCATCCGCCTCTTACGGGATTGCCGCATTAGGGCTATGAAACCGGACAAAGGTGGTGGGATTGTCTTTATGGATCATTGTATGTACGTGGAGTACATGTTTGAATATCTTGATACACCTGCTTACAAATTGTTTTCGCTAAACGAAATACATGGGGCATATAGAAAAGTCAACAATATCTTAAATGACCTGTTTCTCGAAGGGTATATAGATACAGATACTCACAAATATTTGACTATGCCTGCCCCAAGAATCCCTGCTTTTTTTGGAACACCTAAGTTACACAAATGTCTCAATGCCCCTCCATTTAGACCAATACTGGACGGGAGGGGTTCTATTACCCAAGCATGTGCCAAATATGTTGACAGTATTATAAAACCTCTCATTGAAAGCGAGAAGCACATATGCAAAGACTCTTGGTCATTTTTGAAAAACATTAACAAACATATATATAGAGCGGATGTTTTGTTTTTGACTATAGATGGCAAAGACTTATACACCGTTATACCACAAAACGTTGGGCTTGCCTGGGTAAGGGAGTTTATGTTGGCCAAAAATGTAAAAGATGACACCATTAACTTGGTAGAGACCCTCTTAGAGGTAGTTTTGGCAAATATTTTTTTTTACTTTTGAAAACCAGTTTTATTTGCAAACCTCAGGGGTAGCTCTGGGCTCGCCTTGTGGTGGTACTTTTGCGAATGCTGTCATGGCACACTGGGAGTCCACCTCTCTATTTAAAGATGAGTTTTTTCTTAAATATGTCACCTGGTATACTCGGTACCAGGATGACATTTTTTGCATTTGGGATGGCAAAAGAGAACTCATTCCTTCATTCATGAGTAGGATCACTGAAACAACTGACTTTTTAGAGTTTACATACAGCATAGGGGATACCCAGATTAATTACTTAGATATAATGCTTATTAAAGACAAAATCAATAAAAGATTTAAAAGCTGTATTTACAGAAAACCCACATATTCCAACTCTTTGTTACACTTCTCAAGTAACCATCCCTACCATCAAAAGAGAGCTGTCATAAAAGGGCAGATCGTAAGAGCTGCACGCATGGTGACAGATGCCCAAGACTTTATTGCCGAGTGTAACAAACTCACTCACATGTTTGAATCCAGGGGCTATCCGTCAACTTTGATATCAAGTATAGTAGCAGAAGTATCTCATAAACGTGAAACGGGCCACTTCTCTCCTTTACTTTCTGGTCAAGTTAACAACACTACCGTTTTCATTCACGAACAGACAACATCCCAAGTAGACTTAGTGGGTAACACAAATTCTGAGGTCTGTAAGTTTAGTACTAGTTTCCTGCATACTTATTCACTTGATTCTCATAAGATTAGAGAAATAGTTAATAAAAATTGGGACATCATCAAGAATGACAGGAACCTTTGTACACTCTTAGGAGATAGTCCTAGGATTACTTACAGAAGAGGGGATAACATGAAAACAATTCTTGAGAGGACAAAGCAGAATGTTCGTTCGAATAGACCACATGGGATGTTTAAGTGCGGTTCTTGCACACAATGTAAATATATTAAAGTGGTGAATCATTTTAGTATTAATGGCAAGGAATATAAAGTGAATGGGCATTACAACTGTGAGTCTAAATCTATTATTTATGTTGCCCTATGTAACCATTGCAAAGCATTTTACATCGGTAAGACCGAGAGAAAGTTAAAAAACAGAATATACGAACACCAATATGCTATTGCAAAGAAAGATGTTACTAATGCTTTAGCTAGGCATTGCATGGAACATAGTGGGCACTCTTTTAATTATACAGTTTTGCAACAAAGGGAGGTGGACATAAGGGGAGGTCCATGGCAAATATGCTTAGAAATTGATGAGCTGCTATGGCAGATTCGTACACGAGCGCATCTTTTTCCTGGTATTAATGAGGCTCTCAATTAAATGCGTGTTAAAATGGCTATCCTATAATAGGTAGTTATAAATTTTACAGGCGAAATTTTAAAGAATATTTATATTTCATCTGGTCTTTTCAATTATATCATTAATTGTGATTAGACCTAATTAATGGCCTGTATATCGATTATTAACTCATAGGATTTCTTTTTTAGGACATCTTCACTGGTATTATTATAACTGTAAGAATTACAATTGTAGAAAATTTTTATTCTTCAGTATTTCAAAGGTTGGCCCCAATTATTACTTTTCCTTATTTTCATTTTTGTCCTGTTCAGGTCATGAAAAGATAATAATGTCCTGGACTATGACATTAATAGTTTGTAATCATTCATTGTTTATCAAACGCTGATTGCCATTTTGGGGAGTATGCATTGAGTCTACCCACTTGGCGGATGTTTTGTTTTGTGTATATATTTTATATTTATCAGCACTATTAGACAAAATATTACTTATTATCTCATTAGATGGAATGTACTGATGCACGAGTATTTACACATCGTGCACGCTGGGAAGTCCTGAGTTTAACACAAGCGTCAGCACAACTTAGAACCTTCAAACATTTTCAAATATTTTTAGATCTGTTTTTCCACATTTTATATTGATCTTGATGTTTTAATAGATGTTTTTAAATATTTTATAACATACACAGTGTGTGCGTTTCAAGTCATGATAATGACTAGCATTGCAATATTTAAATTACAATTTATATACCTGTTTTTTTACCGCTTTAAGGTTTCCATGGGTATTATTATTTTGAAGAATGCTTGTCTTCATGATTGGTTCTTGTAATTGTGTTTCTACTATTTAAGTACCATTGTGATGTCATTCTGCTGTTTGTCTGAAGAAGGCGATTTATTTAATTTGCTGAAAGCGCTAACTTTTATTGGAATATTAAACTTGTGTTTTTCATTAGCCTGCTCTCATTGCGTTTTGGTTTGCCTTTAAACAGTTTTACGTTTCATGAGTTTCTTGTTTTGCTTGGTGTGTCAGAATGGCTAACGAAACCGGAGAGGCTACTTCTCCTACTTTGTTTACTCAGCGGGATGACGGTAACGGAAGTAATGACATTTCACCAGGGAACCTTACGTTGCTGGTCAAGGCACTTTTAAAAAGAGTTGATGTCCTGACTCAAAAGGTTGACGCCTTTTCTAACTCGACTCCATTTATCAACACTAATACTAATAACGGACGGACTTCTCCAGCGGATTCTAATGAGGGAACTTTACCTAATGGTCAGCGTTCCCCTGTTCTAATGACTGTTAATCCAGTTCTAACAATGGAAGCCAACCCCTTAGTGGCTAATACTGAACAACATCATTCAATTCCAACTACGGGCAGCCGTTTCCAGAGGGATAACATTCAGCCTGCTCTACAAACGCGAGGTAATGGGAATGTTTTTGGTAATTTAGACCGGATTCCTGTCATGAACAATTTTTTGGATCACAATAATTTTTTTACAGGAAGGTTCAATTCTGATGAGGGCATTACAGCCTCACAAGATGCGGTGAATTTGAACCTAGGCATTAAAATAGATCTATTTGATGCAAAACTGTACAAGTGCAAAAAGCTACAGCTTGAAACATCATATCTACAAGAATGTATTAGAAACAAAATAATCCCTAAAGGTTTACGCCAATGGCGCTTCCCTGCTGGACTAACAGATGATTCTTCTTTTACCAGGAATTAATAGAATTGTTTGATAGGCAAGGGATTGAATTTTTGCAGGCACTTATAGCATTCTATACTAGTGACATTTCCAAATTAAAAACAGAATTGGAAAAGCTTGAAACTGAGATCAAAACTGATGTTGAGTTCCTTCGCTACAAATATGAGTATTGTAGAATCTTTTCTAGTATTGATGCCACTATGGATAAATTAATAGTCACCAAGAAAAGAAACTAACTAGAGACATTAAAGATTACTCCAACAAATGTGCCTATCCTAGACTCCCGCAGAAGGTATCAACTAATCTTAATGACAATTTGGACAATGACCAACATAATTTTCATCCCATTCAATCCCATTCTTCACATACCAATAACACTCATTCTGATCAAAGACCGGTTCCAAGAAGGAGCCCTAGATTTAACAACAACAACAACAACAACTTGTTGAACCAAACAAATACTCCTGCTGAGGGGGGTGGCGTAAACAATTACCAACAAGAGCCGCAAACTTTGCCCATTGACTGTCCTGAATCTCATAATCAGAATAACAACCAGGATTTTCATTCGGTCAACAACCCCCGGGGGAACAACCATCCCCGGGTTCAAACACAGAACAACACGAGGAACAGGAGACACAGGCGCAGGAGATGAATGACATTTTGGATTTCGGTATACAACCAAGGTTACATAAAAGTTCCAATGGGGACTTTACTGTCTACAATTACACTACTTTGAACATTCAGCAGGACATTGTGGACTTTTTGGCAAAGGATTTTACCTTCGTCCCTGGTTGTCATATCGATATTGGTAAAACAGTCATTGATCTAAAAGTGTATACACGTAAACTTAATTTGAATTTCCTTATGGGTAATGACACATCTACAGTTAAATTACTAAGGGTAGCTAGTTCCTACAACCCTCCCTTACATCCCATCTTAAACACATTTGAAAAAATATGTGAGATGGATTTGTGGACCATTAAGAACCAAGTCATGTACAACAAGCAAAAACATCTTAGTAACATTACCCCCTTAGAATGGGATTTCATCCGCCTCTTACGGGATTGCCGCATTAGGGCTATGAAACCGGACAAAGGTGGTGGGATTGTCTTTATGGATCATTGTATGTACGTGGAGTACATGTTTGAATATCTTGATACACCTGCTTACAAATTGTTTTCGCTAAACGAAATACATGGGGCATATAGAAAAGTCAACAATATCTTAAATGACCTGTTTCTCGAAGGGTATATAGATACAGATACTCACAAATATTTGACTATGCCTGCCCCAAGAATCCCTGCTTTTTTTGGAACACCTAAGTTACACAAATGTCTCAATGCCCCTCCATTTAGACCAATACTGGACGGGAGGGGTTCTATTACCCAAGCATGTGCCAAATATGTTGACAGTATTATAAAACCTCTCATTGAAAGCGAGAAGCACATATGCAAAGACTCTTGGTCATTTTTGAAAAACATTAACAAACATATATATAGAGCGGATGTTTTGTTTTTGACTATAGATGGCAAAGACTTATACACCGTTATACCACAAAACGTTGGGCTTGCCTGGGTAAGGGAGTTTATGTTGGCCAAAAATGTAAAAGATGACACCATTAACTTGGTAGAGACCCTCTTAGAGGTAGTTTTGGCAAATATTTTTTTTTACTTTTGAAAACCAGTTTTATTTGCAAACCTCAGGGGTAGCTCTGGGCTCGCCTTGTGGTGGTACTTTTGCGAATGCTGTCATGGCACACTGGGAGTCCACCTCTCTATTTAAAGATGAGTTTTTTCTTAAATATGTCACCTGGTATACTCGGTACCAGGATGACATTTTTTGCATTTGGGATGGCAAAAGAGAACTCATTCCTTCATTCATGAGTAGGATCACTGAAACAACTGACTTTTTAGAGTTTACATACAGCATAGGGGATACCCAGATTAATTACTTAGATATAATGCTTATTAAAGACAAAATCAATAAAAGATTTAAAAGCTGTATTTACAGAAAACCCACATATTCCAACTCTTTGTTACACTTCTCAAGTAACCATCCCTACCATCAAAAGAGAGCTGTCATAAAAGGGCAGATCGTAAGAGCTGCACGCATGGTGACAGATGCCCAAGACTTTATTGCCGAGTGTAACAAACTCACTCACATGTTTGAATCCAGGGGCTATCCGTCAACTTTGATATCAAGTATAGTAGCAGAAGTATCTCATAAACGTGAAACGGGCCACTTCTCTCCTTTACTTTCTGGTCAAGTTAACAACACTACCGTTTTCATTCACGAACAGACAACATCCCAAGTAGACTTAGTGGGTAACACAAATTCTGAGGTCTGTAAGTTTAGTACTAGTTTCCTGCATACTTATTCACTTGATTCTCATAAGATTAGAGAAATAGTTAATAAAAATTGGGACATCATCAAGAATGACAGGAACCTTTGTACACTCTTAGGAGATAGTCCTAGGATTACTTACAGAAGAGGGGATAACATGAAAACAATTCTTGAGAGGACAAAGCAGAATGTTCGTTCGAATAGACCACATGGGATGTTTAAGTGCGGTTCTTGCACACAATGTAAATATATTAAAGTGGTGAATCATGTTAGTATTAATGGCAAGGAATATAAAGTGAATGGGCATTACAACTGTGAGTCTAAATCTATTATTTATGTTGCCCTATGTAACCATTGCAAAGCATTTTACATCGGTAAGACCGAGAGAAAGTTAAAAAACAGAATATACGAACACCAATATGCTATTGCAAAGAAAGATGTTACTAATGCTTTAGCTAGGCATTGCATGGAACATAGTGGGCACTCTTTTAATTATACAGTTTTGCAACAAAGGGAGGTGGACATAAGGGGAGGTCCATGGCAAATATGCTTAGAAATTGATGAGCTGCTATGGCAGATTCGTACACGAGCGCATCTTTTTCCTGGTATTAATGAGGCGCTCTCAATTAAATGCGTGTTAAAATGGCTATCCTATAATAGGTAGTTATAAATTTTACAGGCGAAATTTTAAAGAATATTTATATTTCATCTGGTCTTTTCAATTATATCATTAATTGTGATTAGACCTAATTAATGGCCTGTATATCGATTATTAACTCATAGGATTTCTTTTTTAGGACATCTTCACTGGTATTATTATAACTGTAAGAATTACAATTGTAGAAAATTTTTATTCTTCAGTATTTCAAAGGTTGGCCCCAATTATTACTTTTCCTTATTTTCATTTTTGTCCTGTTCAGGTCATGACAAGATAATAATGTCCTGGACTATGACATTAATAGTTTGTAATCATTCATTGTTTATCAAACGCTGATTGCCATTTTGGGGAGTATGCATTGAGTCTACCCACTTGGCGGATGTTTTGTTTTGTGTATATATTTTATATTTATCAGCACTATTAGACAAAATATTACTTATTATCTCATTAGATGGAATGTACTGATGCACGAGTATTTACACATCGTGCACGCTGGGAAGTCCTGAGTTTAACACAAGCGTCAGCACAACTTAGAACCTTCAAACATTTTCAAATATTTTTAGATCTGTTTTTCCACATTTTATATTGATCTTGATGTTTTAATAGATGTTTTTAAATATTTTATAACATACACAGTGTGTGCGTTTCAAGTCATGATAATGACTAGCATTGCAGTATTTAAATTACAATTTATATACCTGTTTTTTTACTGCTTTAAGGTTTCCATGGGTATTATTATTTTGAAGAATGCTTGTCTTCATGATTGGTTCTTGTAATTGTGTTTCTACTATTTAAGTACCATTGTGATGTCATTCCGCTGTTTGTCTGAAGAAGGCGATTTATTTAATTCGCCGAAAGCTCTAACTTTTATTGGAATATTAAACTTGTGTTTTTCATTAGAAAGCCAAGTTAACTAATATAGAGAAGGCAGTCCCAAAGATATTCGAAGTGAAATACAAGCAAAGGCATCCACATATGGAAAATGACACAATAAAATATATAATATCACAAAGATGAAATGTGGAAAAGAAGATTAGTAAAACAGAAGTTAAAGAAATAGACGTTGAAGTTATGGAGTGCCTGTGAAGTGAATTATTTAATGTAGAAGGTCTAACACAGATTACATCACAGCATGATGGAGTGAGTCCCCAGAATAAGGAAAAGCAAGAAGATCAGGAGACATCTGAAGAAGAAATATCAACATGGGAAAGGAAAAGAGATTTAATATGACGTAATATTTATGCAAAGGAGAAAGCAAAACTAACCAATGCAAAAAGAGCAGCACCAAAGATATTTGAAGAGAAATACAGACAATGGAATCTGGATATGGAAAACTTTGCAATACAAAAAATAAGAAGATTAAGAGGAAAAGTAAAAAAGGAGATTAGTAATGGAGAAGTCAAAGAAATAGAAACTGAGGTTATGGAGTAACTGCAAAGTGAATAATTTAGTGTAGAAAATCTAATTTAGAAAACACCACAAAGGATAGAGTTAAGGATATCCAAATTAAGGGGAAACCAGAGGAACAGGAAACAATTGGTCAGGTGCCATATCAAGATATTTTGGAACCTTCCACAGGAAACCAGTATAAATATTCACTTGATGCTAGACAGCAAGGAAAGGAACAGGAAACTGTGGAATCTCTGATGCAGTCAATGCTGAGGAGTGATAGGCCAGTGAGTTCCCATATGACAGAGCATCAGATGACACAGGATAAAATTGAAGAGAGGGTGCCACAGGAAGATGCTATATAACTTTCTATAGAATGCCCACAGGAAAAAGGGGCTTACCCTTAGTTTGGAAGAAAATGAGCTAAGAGAAGAGTTGCTTGATTTAATGGACATGGATGGATATATTAAGATCAATGAGAGAAATAGACTGCAGAAGGTCAATAAAACCCAAAAAGTAAGAAGTCTGATAAAACGAATGCAGTAATTAAGACTGTTCATAGAGATCCATGTGATATAATAGAAGTAAACAGGATATAATACTGTGCTGCTAAATTAATAACTGATAACATTCTACCACAATAACTCAAGGTAGTGAGGGAAAGGAAGGGGAGAAATGGAATACCATTATGGAATTATCGAAAAGAGAAAACTATAAAGCAATTAATACAAGAAGGGTCACTGTTAGACGATTATAGAAGAGGGAATAGATCAACAAAATACTAAGAAAGATAGATGTGATTAAAGCAATGCACGGTATTAGAACAGACCAGGATCTACCATGCACTCTCGCAAATAAACTACAACTTTCAGCACAGGCAGAAAAACTTAGAAGATACACAGATAAATATAAGGGAAAAGCACAAAATAAGCAATTTATTGATGACCCAAAAAAGTTTTATAGAGAATTGGGAAATAAGGTAAAAGAAATTGAAAGACCACCAAAACAGAGGATGGGTAGATACATTTTGGAGAAGTATGTATGAAGATCCTGTGGAACATAACAAAGATGTTAAATGGACAGAAGAATTAAAAGAAAGAATAAGAAGTTTAAAGGTACAGGATATGAAATCGGATGAAGTAACAGCCAGAGAGACTGAAACAAAGTTAAGAAATACCACTAAATGGACAACGCCAGGTGTGGATGCAGTACCTAATGTTTAGTTAAAGGTATTAACAACTTGGCATGAGGATTTAGCCATGAGTAAGAACTATTTATATGCACACCCTGAACAGACACCGCACTGGCTAACAACTGGCAAAACAATGCTCTTAATTAAGAGTGAACCTGCGAGCTACCCTAAAAATTATAGACCATAACTTGCCTTCCGCCGATGTATAGACTGTACATGGGAATTGATGCCGACAGACTTTATAGTCATTTAGAAGAAAAGTCAATTATGGCAGAAGAAGAAAAGGACAATAAAAGAAAGTCATAAGGAACAAAGAATAATCTGTTGTTAAATAAAGTTATAGTGGAGAACTGTAAAAAGGGCAAGAATCTAAGCATGGCAGGGATTGACTACAAAAAAGCATTTAATAGTGTCTCACATTCATGGATAAAAGAGTGCTTAAAAATGTATAAGATACACCATACACTGATCGACTACATTACAGTAACCATGAAACAATGGCAGACCACTTTACAATTAACCCATGATAAAGAACAACTTATTATTCCAGGGATAAAAATTCAAATGGGGATATTCCAGAGTGACTCTCTGTCACCACTGCTATTCTGCCTTGCCCTTAACCCATTAAGCTGTTTACTTAACAGCTTAGACCATGGCTACAATTTGGCTCCTAGAAAACAACAAAGTCTAATGACTTCTCATCTTCTCTTTGTTGATGATTTAAAACTGTATAGCTCAACAGATGAGGAACTGAAAGCACAGCTACAGGTTGTCAAAACTTTTTCAGATGATATTAGAATGTCATTTGGTCTTGATAAATGTGCAAAAGCAACCTTTAAAGCAGGAAACTACAGCATCAGGAAAACATCAGTTTCAGACAAGAATGTGATATAAAAGAACTTGAGCAAGAGGGAGTGCATAAATACGTAAGAACTGATGAAGTATCAGCAATAAAACATGAACAAATTTGAATAAAACTCAGTAAGGAATAATTTAGAAGACTTAAATTTATCCTGAGAACAGCATTGGCATCTGGGAACAAGATTTGAGCTATAAATCAAGTTGTTCTTCTTGTCCTAACATACAGTTTTGGAGTGATGGACTGGCCCCAAAAAGTGCTGGATAGATTAAATATTAAAGAAGGATGCTTCATGCTCACCAAATGATTTATAAAAATCAGTGTATACCAAGATTATATATTCCCCATTCCAAAGGAGGGATGGGCTTCCTTGAAATTGATTACATGTATAGATCTGTAATCGTGGGACTCTACACATATCTTCTGATCTCACAAGATCCAAATGTAGTGAAAGTTTTGAAACATGAGAAGAATACATCTAAGATTACCTCTCTGCTTAATTTAGCAGAAGCATATCGAAGTCAAGCATGAATGGAAATCAAACCAGAAGTAGATGCAGCAACTGAATGCGCTAAAAAACAAAATAAAGAATATAAGGTGAGGGATCAGATAAGAAGGCAAGAAATGTGAAAAAAAACATATATAGTTGCAAGTATAGTTGCAAGTATAGAAAACTTCTGGAAGAACCTCATGTTGATCAAGAAAGAATGCAGGAATGGTTAAGGAGAGGCGAATGCAAACCAAGAAATGAAAGGTTAATATTGGTAGCCCAAGATAGTGGGCTATGTACAGACAGGCTTACAAAGTCCATTGAACATGTAGGAGAAACAGAAAAATGTAGGTTTTGTAAAACCGAATTGGAAACAGTCACACACCTCATTGCTGGTTGTGACACACTAAGTGCAGAAGGACTGTATACTGAAAGGCATAATAATATGGCAAGACTGTTGCACCGGGGATTGTGCAAACATTATGGTATCAAAGTGGCTGAAAAACACTGGAAGCATGAGCCACAAAGCATCATAGAAAATGATGAAGTTTATATCACATGGGATCACCCATTAACAACAGTTCAAAAGATAGATCCTAGAAAACCAGATGTAGTGGTGCAAGAAAACAAGACAAAAGTAGTATTGATCATTGAAATCACCACATCCAGTGACTACAGTGTGTCGCGTACAGAGAGATACAAAGTCATAAAATATCAGGATCTGCAGGTAGAAATGAGAGCAATATGGAAGAAAGATACCCAGACAGATCCAATAGTAGTAGGAGCAATGGGTCTTATAAAACAGAATCTAAAATCATATTTAGATATTTTACCATTCCATGTAACCCCCATACAAATTGCAGAAGGAGTCATTACTGGGCACATTGTGGGTGCTGTAAAGAGCATCAAAGATTGAAACAACACTAATTTCATGAACTTTAATCATACTTTGACTTAGGAATGGGGTCTATTCCCATCATGGTATTAGAAACCCAAAATATTTGGAGAAATTAGAAAAGGAAGCAACCTTATCAACAAGGATATAAGTGACCTTCAAACTCTTGACCCAACCCAGTTTGGCTTTGTTATGTGTAGCTCATGCTTATCAAGCCTGGTGGACTTCTCCGAGAATCTCACCAAAGCCCTGGATGAAGGTGAAACAGTACATTCTGCCATTTTGACTTAGCCAAGGGTTTTGCCACAATCTCCCACTTAGGTATCATTGATAAACTCTCCCAGCTGAGGATTAACCAATACATCACTAGATGAATAGTCAACTGGTTAACTGACAGAATGCATACTGTCAAAGTTGGGGATTCTGTGTCTATATCACATTATCAAAGCTTCAAAACATCGAATCTAATATGGTCGAGACCATATCATCGATGTGTTGAAACTTCGAATATGTAAAAAAAAAAACAGTAAACAAAAAAATAACTTACCTAAATGTTTCAAGCAGGGGGGCAAGCCCCCCTGCACCATCCACATGGGGGGTTGCACCCTCCCATCCCACCCCCTGCTACTTAAATATACCAACTCCGAGATTGCACTACAGTGAAGTAAAGGGAAATCTTCCCTTACGGAGATTTCCGTTAAAACGTTCAATGTTTCAAAACTTTGATGATATGGTGACGACCATATCAGTTTCAAAGTTTTGAAACTTCGAAAGCAATATAGACCCGGGGATTCCACCTCTGCCAGTTGACCAGCTACCAGTGGCATACCACAAGGATCTGTGCTGGGCCTCTAGTGATTGGAATCTGTTTCTCAAAAGTTCAAGCGAAAATAAATGGCTTATTGCTTACCAAGTTCGCTGATGATTGCAAACTGGGCACAATTATTAAGTCCTCAAACAGTGTTAACATACTACAAAAGGAGCTAACACAGACACATGATTGGTGCCAAAGCCATTGACTAAAATTAATTGCAAGGAAAGTGCATTATTATTCCCTCTGGCAAACAGGAAGTCACTGAAAATTGCAACATTGACAGCAACCCCCTATCTCAAAGTCAGTGGTGAGACATTTGGCAGCACAGGTCGATAACAATCTAAACTTCGATAACCATGTATCCACAGTGGTAAGGAATGCCTTCTATGTCGGGCATCTCATAAGTAAGGGCATCACATCCAAGACTAAGGATGTTATAACTCCTTTGTACTGGACCCTCATCAGACCACTAATAGTGTACAACCTTCCCTTTTGAATGTATCTCACCAAACACCTGCAGTAGCTGTACAGATCACAGAAGTTCTCATTAGGAAACTTCAGGGCCTCCAAAACATGGCCTGCATGGAATGACTTAAAGCCCTTTCACTGTACTGTTTATCCTACAGGTTGCTGAGATGCTACTTATGCCTGCCCTACAGAGCAGTCTCTGACCCTGCCCTAATGGAAATGCTGCACATCCACAAATCAAATTGGACAAAAGTCACTTGCTCCTGGGATCTCAACCAAGCCTGTGATATTAACAGAACTTGCTGGAGAGACAGATATATCTCCCAGAAATTTCCACTCCTCAGGAATAAACTTCCAATTCACAAGAAGCACAGTTCCTCAATGACCCTATTCAAGCACAACCCAGACAATTGGATGGGAGACCATAAATTCAACCCTGGGGCAGCATCTATCTCCCTAATGGACAGGGGCAGTTGGTGTTGGTCATAGTCTCGCTCTGAGAATAATGACCATCTAACCAAAGTCAATTAGGGTACACTGTTATAACATGGCTAGGCTTCTAAAGGCCCTAGGACAAATAGCCTAGTAACCTCCTATGAACCTATGAACCTTAAGCATGAAGTTTATGGTTTGCATATAGCTTTCATCTTGTATGCTATTTAATTATTACTATTACAGCTAATCTATTGTCTGTTCAAGACTCAAGCATACTCTCTCTCTCTTTCTTATTCTTCACATTGTGTACAACCTTATTTATTTCCATCAAGGAATTCTTTCCTCAACTCTCACATCATATTTGCAGGAAATCATTCCGTGATGACAGGCATAACACTCTGAAAGTGTAATATTTTATTGCATTCCTTTTAGGTAATTCAGATACACAGACCATGCTTCTGAGAAACAAAATTATTTTAGTACTCTTTCTGTAAATATGAGTTTCTAGAGAACACCCTCAGCTCATTATTGTCAATGGTTATCTTTAAAAATGTGGTGCACTTTCTATGAGCTTGCATGTTAAACTTTAAAAAGGAGTATGTACTAATAAAAAACATACAAATTCACAGAAAACTGTTCAAAACTGTTTGAAAATGTATTTCATAAGTAAATTCAAGTACATTTTAGAAAGTTACTAATATCCAAAATACCCTGGGCTAAAACATATTCACCTTCCCATACATGATATAAAACAAATGCACAGATGGGGAGCATTTGTTCACCACAGCTGTACCACATCTGTGATTATAAATAGTTTGGGCAGGATTCAAGAAACCTCCGTGTAAGAGTTAATATGTCTTACATGGAGGCTGCAGTCTAATGGTTTGACGTCAGCATGCCATGCATATTCATGAGGGCATGCTGAATCACACCCTAGGCTAACACGGTCCGTGTAGGACAGTAGGGGGCGTGTCTGAATGCTGAGTTCTGCAAAGGGACACGCTCCCAGGAGAGTCAGAGTCATGAAAGCAAACTCCCACGAGCGAGTCTGCGGAAATATCAAGGAACACAACACCACACATGCCCCCACAGACTATAAACCCAACTGTAATGTAAAACGTAAAAATAGCAGTTTAATTTTTTTTTTATAATTTCCAAAATGTTTGCCTGTAGTTGCGCTCATTTGCGCGGGTATGCTCTCCACTCAGTCACAGTTAGCAGTCACTGAAAAGCATATAAGATCTAAATATGCAAATTAAGCCAAATAGCAATAGCGTAGCGGTAGAGACGCTGGCCAAAGAGGAGGTAGTCACGGTTCGAGCCCCCGCAACATAATTTTAAATTTTTATTTAAATAAGCATGAAACAATCCCCTGACATATATGTATATATATATATATATATATATATATATATATATATATATATATATATATATCTAGATATATATATAGATATATATATATATATATATATAATTATAATTTAAGTAAAATGTAATGAAACGGGCCATGTATCTTGAAGAAATCTGACACAAGAAAATATAAAAAAATTGTATAAGTGCCCATAGCTGAGCAAGACTTTACAAATCTGAATATGAGTGCCCATAGATGAGCAGCAGTCTAACAAGCGTAATATGACTGCCCGCAGGTGAGCAGCGGTTTAACAGGTGTAATATGAGTGCCCGGAGTTGAGCACCGCTTTAACATGCTTAAAATGGGTGCCCGTAGCTGAGCAACACTTCACACAACATAATATGCGTGCTCATAGCCAAATAACGCATTACCCAGTGTAAGCCGTTTGCACGGAGCTGCGGAGCACGCCAACCGGCTTACCGGCGGACAACCTTGAGCAAGCTGTATCAAAACCGCCTTTACACAGACACACCTCCTACCCTGTCTAGACAGTAGTAAAAACAAAAAAAGCAATGTCCAGGCTCAAACCCAGGATACTGTGCACCATAGTCAAAGTACTGAACCACTAAGCCATGGCAGTTGTACTGAGAAATGCAGTATTAGCATATATATAGGAATGAATGGAAATAGAAGCATGACAAAGCAGGTTTTCTTAAGCTGATAAATATCCAAAATGGCCAATCACAGATAAGTGCGGGGAAAACGGGCATATATAAGCCCCATAGGCGGGAATACACAGCATTACTGATTATGGTACCCATTTGCAGTCAGGATGGCAGGTGCAGGAGAGGGAAGTTGCTTTCGAGCACAGAGGTGGGGTGTTGAGGAGTCCAAATATATGGTTTGGCTCCTAGTCCACGATCATGAGGCTCAACTCATGCAGGGCCAGGTTCACTGGGGTGCATATAAGGCAGAGGCATGGAACCGATTGTCACATGATCTCACCAGTGCCTTAGGCATACCAAGGACTGGTGAACAGGTCCGTCACCACCATGCGGACCTGAAGAGACGTAAGCAAGACCAACTGAACCGTTGGATCCAGGAGGCCCGGCAAATGCCCAACGCCCCACTACTGAGTAAGTATCCATGTAATTAAGTATGTAAGAAATTATCCTAGCCTATATTATGGAGATGTATGTTCCAATATTACTTCATTTATATTACAGCTGCAGGTGTCCGTTCCATGAATCAGTGAGCCTATGCTGATAGGCTGGTGAGGTTGCGCCACCAGGCAGGTTAATAATTATTTTGCTGGAATTGTTATAGAATATAAGTGAGACAGCTTGTAAAAGAGTTCAGTGTTGTTACATATTAATAAAGTTCAAATAAGCCTAGAAGAAAGATTCTACTAGTACTGTATGTTTAGATAAGTGATGCATCCTGTAATCCAGAAATAAACATTAAACAAGTCTGAAATAGAGAGTTTCCACCTGTATTGTAATATCAGATAACTGCTTCACCCTGAAAATGACTGGTAATCAATCTACAAAGGATAGACATGTGTCAAATACATCCCATTTTAAAATCTGCCATATGAAATAAGTGAGTCTGTTGGAAAGGATTGTTGTAACCAAGTAAGAAATGTTAATAATGCCTAAAATTAAGTACCATCTTGAATTGTAAAAATAAAACTAGTGAGAGTGTGAGAAAGAGGGTATAAATCGACCAAGAAAGCTGTAATAAGTCTGGAATAAAGTTATACTGCAGTCAGTACATAATGAAATGAATGAGACAGCCACAACCAAAGAGTGAAATGGGTGTAATAAAGTACTGAACCTGGAATGTGTCTGTCTCACAATTTGGATATGGTGCTGTACCCTTGCAATATGGAGATAGTATGTATGAAATACTGAACATCCACAGTTGTCTAGAGCCATATAAATCAAATGTATCAGGATGCTCTACCTGAACACAGCCAGATATGAACATGTATGAATAAAAATGGAATGTATATTAATGCAGCAGTAACATTCCCATCACCAACATTCCTAAGGTTAAATATAGGAAACTGTACAAAGACATGTAGGGGATATATATCTGCAGCTACTAGGAATGTACAGCATATGTATAGGTAGTTTAAGTTGTTAATGTAATATTTCTTCACCCTACCCCATTTTCACAAATGATGTCATTCCACACCAAACTGGGTATGTGTATACACAATTAATTCCCATGGACATTTGTCCTGTTGGTTCATACATATCTGCATGTACGTTGATGCATGTGCCCTGTTCAAATATCCAAACCTGATGGCCTGTTGCCATCAATCAACCGTGCATGCTGTTGGATTGTGTACTGTTGTTCTAAATATGCATGTGTTATGCTTGCTATTCAATGTTTGGAATTCATGGGTGTTTGGTTAATGGGAATACTGACGCATGCTGTTACAACTAATTTTGAATGGTGTTGTTTGTTACTAACCCAAAATGTCATAAAATACTACTAAACATAGGACAACAGGGGAGGCGGGTTCCAGCGGACCCACCTCTCCCACCTCAGCTGGCGAGTGTACCTGGCACCAGTGCCCAGGCCGGAACCTCCTCCAGTGGCCCTGTGCCACCTTCAGGTGGAAGCGCTGCAGGGAATGGGTCTCGTCCCCCCTCTGCAAGCGTGGCCGGAGGAGAACGTCCACTCACCCTCCATAGTGTCCGGTCTGTGGTGCGTAGCGAGATCAGGCATGCTGTGCTTGATCCCCTACGCCAGCTCGAGGCGAGGGTGGCACAACTCACGGGTGTGCCTGCCCGTCCTATACAGCCACCAGCACAGCTCCATCCTGGGCAGTGAAGGTTCAGTGGTAACTGCCCGTGGGTGGGGATCTCAGTTCCACTGTTGCCATCTGTGGGCTCATGGGCTCGCGATATCCAAACATCCATCCCCGTCAATTGTGTTTACCACCCACATGTCATACTCCGCCCCTGTATGCATCTTGATTGTCTTGTCTGTTAACCTCCCCAACCTACCTCCCCAAATATACCTACTTCCTGTACCTCACATTCCACTCTCACATGAAAAAAAAAATAAAAAGGGCACTCTGTTCCCACAAAAAAATTATGCCCTATACATAGCTGCCCATTTTGCAGACATGTCTGCTGGACATGTCAACTGATAATTAACATTGGCTGTACAACATATTTTGTTGTCCTCACCCCTCTCTCAGGGGTGGAAGGTTTCAAACTTCACACCAAATTTCACACATATGCACAGCTGTTGCTGGTAAAGAAATGGGCAGCTATGGGCCTTCCCTACATCCTTCCTGCACATCCTGAGCTTGTTTTCCTACTGTCCTACCCTCTTTGTACCCCCTTTTTCACCACTTTCCTATCTCCCCATTTTCTTTTCTTTAAAAGAAATGAGTACGGGTGTTAGCGAGAGAACGCACTTTTAAGCAGTAGTCAGCGGGTGTGCGCTTGTGTGCGCTTAGCTAAGTGAGTGTGCGCATAGCTAAATGACTGTGCGCATGCGTGAGCATCACGCAAACCCGCTTACAACTGCTTAAAAGTGCCTTAGTCACTCTGTATCTCAAGGCCTGTAGTCTGCTCATCAGCAAAATAAAATTCCCCTGTCAGTCTCGAACACAGAACCTTGGAAACACTAGTCTGCATGACTTACCACTAAGCCATAACTGATATACAAGAACTTGGTGCTGAAAGCAATATATCATGACATAGAAGGACTGAATGTAAAGGGAATATAGGAAGGCCATTGCACAAAGCTTGTTTCCTGTATCTTTACTGGCAGTTCTTATGGAATTGCATTACATTAGTGTGATAAGAGAAACAGCCATGCTAGGAGGTAATAATGTTAGAGTAGCACCTTACAAACCACACACGGTGTCAGATCAGGATAAACACCACCATATTTGAATAGGTATGAGGTCAGACATCCCAACTGTGACTGATTTACAGGGATGTCCTTCATTTGTAAAAAAATGTTACCTGTGCCCCACTGACTCCCTGTGAAATGTACTAATAGTAGGCAGAAAGGTGGGGAATCCCAAGTACTGGTGACCGTCAATAAGTTAAAGTGCACACTACTTGCATGTCAGAAATGGTGTAGTAATACATATGCTCAAAATACCCCACAGTCACAACTGCAGAATATCTGAAATATATCATGGGTGTATCCCACTGATATGTACCATTCCCTGAGGCTGCTCAAATATATACTCGAGAGTATCTGATTCCTGCACAGAAACACACAGGCGTATCAGCCTGTCTGCTGTTACACACTCTGCGAATAGCTGTAGAATTGCTTCCACAAGCACACCCTCATGTAGGAGTACAACCCAGAAATATCAAAGGATGTAGCCATCTAACAAACTAAGGACAGTATAGCAGTTTACAAGCACTGCATGTGCCTGATATTCATAACTGTTAGTACAACGTACAAGGCCCTACTACTGCTCAGCAGCAAAATAAGATACCCTTGTAAGTGTCAAACCCCAGACCTTGGCCTCACCAGACTGCATGCAGTGTCACCAAACCACACCAAACATATAAGAAATTGCTGCTGAATGAAATATATCATGCATTACAAGGAGTGAATGTAAATGGAAAATAGGAAAGCCATAGCAACACATTCCAGTAAAGACAAATATCAGGCCTTCAAGGAGTGAATGTAAAGGCAAAATAGTGAAGCCATAGCAATACATTGCAAGAGCTACTGTTGTATACCAGTTAATCCACAAGTCCCACAGGAAAGTACATACTCCCATGTAAACAGTGTTAGCATTATTAGGTGTGAGTTAACATACACACTGAGAAGAATGAACTGCAAGAAGCAACAGTCAGGTTTCAGTACAACATGCATTTCAGTGGCTACAACACAGCCTTAGATATGAGGGACATACCAACCTTTTGACTGACACAACAGTGTCCACAGCAAACCAGCATGGTCCCCACCTTGCTAAACTGAAAGGCCTACGCTTACCTAACCTAACATTTTATAACACTGTCCTGAAATCACAGTGAGAACTGCAATTACCACACAGCAGGCTGCATGCAATTAGTAAATGCTGTCCAACAATTGGTGCAGAGGCCATCACATGCACATGTGCAGATACCTACAAAAGCAGCCTGTACTGCCAGTCCACAAATGCAATAATATCATTGCAGCCACTGGAGAGAGAGAGAGAGACAGAGAGAGCAAGAGAGAGAGAGACCAAAAAAAAAAAAAAGAAAACAAGCCATCAAGCCATCAAGCCAGCCAGCCAGCCAGCCAGCAAGCCAGCCAGCAAGCCAGCCATCCAAAAAATCTGTCAGAAACAAAGGTAATGTAAACTACATAATCTAATAATCTACATACTGTGAACCCTTCATATGTATTAGCAGTCTATATCTATATGTATATGAAGATGTGCATAGGGCAAGGGACATACTGCAACTGTTAGAGAAGGCTGGACATACATATGTAGTTGAAGGTTGCTATGTGCACATATCAATGTAGGTTGTAGTACAATGTACAATGTACAATGTAGGTTGTACAGCAATGGATGTTTAGAAGTATGTTAGTGTTTGTATGTGTATGTATATATATATATATATATATATATAAAATATATATATATATATATATATATATATATATATATATATATATATATATATATATATATATATATATATATATATATATATATATATATATATATGTACATAGATAGAGAGGTATGTATAAATAGATAGACATACATAGATAGATAGATAGAATATGTATATACATATAGATGTAACAGACACATACATATATAGATATATATAGATGCATACACATATACAGACAGATATGAATGTCTATAGATATGTATGTATATGAATATATAAATGTATATATATATATATATATATATATATATATATATATATATATATATATAGATAGATAGATATATAGAGTGAGAGAGGCACATGTGGGCAGATGTACTGCAACAGGTGCCTGGTGACGAAGGCATGGACTGAACACCAGTGTGGATACTGGAGTACCATACCCCATTCCAAAACACTTTAACCACTAACTACAACATAGGTGGTTGCCTGCCTACTACTGGAGGTGTCAGAAGGGAACATGGGAAACAAGTGTACAATAGCCTCCCCTTTGATATTCACAGTGTCACACTAGTCTTGTAATCTCTGTACATGGTACGTGTAATCACAAATGGTGTGTCAGCTAGGGAAACGTAGGTCAGTGTACCCCTCTACACCTCACAATGTCCTACATGGTATGTACCTCCCATGACAACTACAGCAAGGGAAAAGGCCACAGACATACCTAACAAAGAGTGATAATGCCCTCAAACACATTCCCTATGCAGAGTGACTAACAAAATCACAGATAGAGTGCCTTTCATATGACATACACCGAGGTTACCACTGCTGGATATACAGAGTTATGTCACACCCATACCAGTTGTCCAACCATCATGGTAACACCTCACAATCTGTTCAGCCTAAATGACCTATGGCCCTCATCCTTGTCACCGCAGTAAAGAGCACATGCTGGAGGTACAGGTTCCTATCCACAAATAAGCCATACCCTGGACTAAACCACCCAGCATTAACAAGCAAGGCTCCATATTAGTAGATGTCAGACATACCCCTGATGAATGTTATGGAGATAGGTAATATGCCGTATGAGTCACCTCTGTGTAACTGTTTGACAGGAGCAAGTACAATCACATTACATGTGTCCTAAGGGGCAGGGTAGCATAAGGCTATGCTGCTATAGGCCCAGGGCCAATAGCATAGTACCTACCTATGACACAATGCATACACACATGTACTCATTGCAATACCAAGTATGTGAGGTGGAATGAGTGTGACACTGACTGTGTGCAAGGTCTGTAATGGTGTGATTGCTCAGCATGACTTTGTGTCTGTCATGGTAGTGTGTGTTCTTGGTGTGAGGCCAGAGAAGGATGTGTCAGTTATTGGGATACAAACATACTACATTGCCATATGTTGTGCTGTAGTTCCCTGTGTACGACTGCGGTGTAGGTAGGGGTATGGCAGCAAAGACTAGGGTGGATTACCAGTGAAACTGTAAATGTGCATTGCATGCATTGCATGGGATGACAATATTCTCCATCCATTAGCTTGATACATACCCCCAGTGTGAGGTTGTGCATTGTACCTCAAACAGTGTGCTGAGTGCTGGTGTATACTAGTTTGTTGTATGGAGTGTGCCAGTCACTGTCACACAGTTGTTGGCTGAGCACTGATATGTGGTAATTTATATGTGTATCCCCTGATAGACAGACAGATGCTATATATGGCAGTTCATTGATATCAGTGCAGTAGAGTATTACGTGTGCCATATTACTTGCTCACATATGTTTCTTTTCCTTCCAGGGCGATGGTGCATCAGCACAACCCCTGTTATTCAGCTGCAGAGGATGAGGAGATACACCAGAGCCTGGTGTGGGATTTTTCCACACTGTTTTCCAGGACCAGCCAGAACCAGCAGGAGAGAGCTGCACTGCGGCAAGACCTTGTCCATCGGGTAAATGACATAGGCATGCATAGCCGGACATATGAGCAGGTACGCCATCACTGCAGTGATTTAATTAGAAATGTCTGTCAGCCTGCATCTGATATCCACAGACAACAGCTTGCCACAGGTGGTGGGGTACCTAATCCACCCCCCCCCTCACCAGAGTGGAGGAGCTCCTCCTAAGTGTTGTGGCTCCAGACCAACAACAACAACATCCACAGACATATGTCATGATGGAGGCTGGAGCCACCCAGCATGTGGATATGGAGTGTGCAGGTAACTTGCCATATCTGTAGTTGACTGTTCTCTGCACTGGTAGTTCATGCATGTGTGAGATGTGTACTGTGTGTGTAGCTGTTATGCTGCCTATTCTTGTGCAAGATCGATATTCTGAATATCATCAGTACACCTGTGAAAGCCAACTGTTGTACTACTGTACTGTATCATACTCACAGTATCAATGACACAGCTGTGGCCACTGACAATAACTCTCTTATTTGTGCAGGCCCCTCTGGAGTAACAGCAAGGCAGCCAATCCATGCTGGTGAGTGTGTAATAACAATACTATTAATACTAATAATAATATTAATGCTTATAATACCTTCAAACAGTATTGTGTAGGTGTTGGATTGCAGGTGTGTGTGTGTTTGTATCTGCTGTACTGAGGAGTGTGCATGTGTGCCCGTGTGCATGTGTGTATGTGCCCATGTGCATGTGCCCGTGTGCATGTGTGCATGTGTGAATGTGCCCGTGTGCATGTGTGCATGTGCCCGTGTGCATCTGTGGTAACATTGTGTACACATTGTAAACTGTGTTTCCTGTCTTCCTCTCACAGGTTCTGGTGTTGCTCTGTTGGCGTGCAGCAGGGAACCTGAAGCCACTGCTGGGGATAGTGATAAGGATGATACATGTGTAATGGCACAGGGAGGTGTGACAGGGTCTGTTGTTGTTCAGCCAATCAACAGTACACAGCAGTCAACCCCATCAATGCGCACAGTCATCCTGCCGATACATCCATTGTCACCAATGTCCTTAGCTGAGGGACAGCATACAGTGGGCATTGACCAGGGTAATGTGGTATCAGTGGCACATGCATCCCCTCACAGCAGCCATGGCCAGAGTCCTGACATGGTACCACACAGGCAGATGTCCAGGGGTTCTCTAGGGAGCATCCATGGTCGTACTGCCCCTGTCAGACGTGCCCACAGAGGTCTTTCAACCTCAGCTATGTTCCGGGCTGTAATGCAGGCACAGGCACATATGGAACGGTACACCAGGACAGGGTCTGAGGGAGCTTAGAGCACATCGCACTGCTATGAATGACACTATGCGTGACGTTGCGGCTGCCATCCGTACTGTCAGCGAGGTCATTGACAGACATTGGGGGGGACATTAGATCTGTTCCACAACTACATGTCCATGAGCCAGGGCAATGCAGGATGGGTGAGGCATCGACATAGATGTATGCCAGCAACATCATCAGCTGGTAGTCGTCGCGGACGACAACAAACCCGCAGCCTCTCCCATAGTGCAAGTACCAGCCCCAGCAATGCTGGGTCTGTGCTGTCATCAGACCGTCCTAGAAGACCACGTGCACCTGGCTCTGGACAGTCCCAGCAGGGACATGGGTCCAGTCATCAACCAACTGCTTCTGATGACAGTACCCAGTCTGGCTTAGTACCTGATACTGTCTGTAGCACCCCTGCCAGGCACAGGTACCATGTCCGTGGCCAGAGACAGTGATCTGTATGACCTGGCAGGTACAGTCTGTGGCTGTCCACAAACACCCATATATGGCAGCCATGTGGTGGAACTGGGTGCATGCATACACACATGCATAATGCTAACACCTAGTGCTAATACATACACACACACACACACACACACACACACACACACACACACACACACACACCGCATCAACATTGCCCCATTTTGTACAGTTGTCCCTCACTAACACACACACACACATACATGTTGATTGGATGTGTCAATGGCAGACTCTGGCATACCAAGTACACACCCTGTGCATATGATGAAACTGTGCCACCTCCTGCAATCTGTAACATTGATGCAGGAACAGGATAGCATGGTGCTGATGCACAGGGTGACTACATAGCACTGCAGTAATATTATCATGTTGTTTACAGTACAGTGTAATGATATCAATGTGGGTATATCCCAGCATGCCTGATGCATTAACAGTACGATTGTCATTGTAGTGTTGTTATACACCAGTTAATTCCAAAAGTGTAATGTCTGCACATATTTTCATTCTGGTGGTAAGGCTCAAAACACAAACCCACCTACATATGTATCACAGGGAGTGTATCCATATCCATATGCTCTTCAGTTTTTCCCTTAGAACTGCTCTACTTTCAATCTAAACAGTCTATTCTCTATCTGAAAAGCGCAGCACTTGCTCCTAAAGCATTTTTACACAGGTAAAGCACTCTTAAACAAAAAGAAAGCACTACATCCACCTATAATCCCCTTGAATACCCATTTCCCTATACGTCCTTTCTGACTCAGTTACACAGCAATCCCTTACACTATTCTAGCATGTCGAAGGGTCAATTACTGGTGTCCTCTCCAGTTCAGCTGGTGAATCTGGGAATCTTGAGGCAATGTTACAACTGCCTCATGTACACAGACAACCCTCTCCTCCTCCCAACAAATACAAATGTATGTGAGAGATGCAACTATATAGCCAAACTGGAGGCTGAGCTCTTTCAACTCAGTACTGGCAAAACCAGTCAGGAGGAGAAGGTAACCACACACACCACAAACCCAGTCTCACATAGACCTATCACAACTGCAAACCAAACACATAAACACACAACAATATACTCAGAGGCTCTAATTAAAAATCTACCAAAACAACAGAGGCCTCCAAAGCAGATATCCAAGCAACCACTACCTCAGAACATAGCACATGCAACACATAGTTCACAAAGTCAGTGTGCCAAACAGTCACAGCCCTTAAGGCCAAATAACATGCCTGATACACTTGTAATAGGTGACTACATAGTCAAACACACTGACATCCCGCTCACCACACTGAACAAGGAAAAGGTTACAGTAGGCTGCCTGTCGGGCGCTAGAATCCGCCACATAACACAAGCACTCAGGTCACTCCAAAGCAAGTACAAATATGACTCAGTCATTGTCCATGCTGGTGTGAATGACCTGAGACGTACCTCCCTGGACTACATGAAAAAAGACATAGAGGAGCTCTCTGATTATGTAGCCCAGGTCGGTATGACCCTGACCCTGAGCAGCATCTTACCCTCACCAAGAATGATGCCACAGTGCAAAGACAAAATGATCAGCTTTAACAATTGGCTCAATTACTGATGTCATTCTAAAGGGATCCAATGTCTGTCTGCTTGGGATGACATGCTTGACAAGCCATACTGCTTTGCAAGGGACGGCTTGCACCTGTCATCCCTGGGCTTCTGGATATTGGCCAAGGCTCTTGTCACCCCCATAGTGCCTTTTTTAGGCAAGGTTCAAAAGACAAACCCACTTCCCTAGAAAACACAAGTGTAAAAAAACTAAGGCTAATGCTGCTCAACACCAGAAGTCTAAACCTCAAGATGCATGCTCTCGAAGCCCTCCTCAGTATGGAGAACATCAATGTCTGTGCAGCGACTGAAACCTGGTTCAAGGCTCCTGAGTGCACCCCAGCACTACCAGGTTATACCTCATATCATGCTTTTCGGCCCCAAAACTTGGGCCGAACCACAAAAGAAGGGGAAGTATCCATATTCATCAAAGATACCCACACCTCCAGGTTAGTGGCAATGCATGATGCATTGGAGACCATCCATGTGCAACTAACCGTAGGCAAAACTGCCCTATAGTTTGTAGCATGCTACAGACCACCCTCTCAAACTCAGGAACCCCACTCAGCCTTCCTGAAGACACTGGAGAGTATGCATGTCTCTCCAAATACCTTCATATTGGTAGACTTCAACTACCCAAACATAGACTGGGAGCATTACTCAAGCCCCAACACCCTAGCCCAAAAGTTCCTAGAATTCATAAACTCAAATGTGATGGAAAAACTAGTCACCACTCCCACAAGAGGAGATAATATACTAGACCTGATCATCACAAACATGGGGACACAATGTTCCACACCGGAAGTATACCCCTCATTGGTGAGATCAGACCATAAATTAATCTCACTGGAAATCCACATCCCGCCCCCACCCCCAGCACAAAAGACCACAGTGAAGAATTTCTCAAAAGCCAACTTCACACTTCTTAAGACTGAAGTGGTATCCTTTAAGGCCCCTGGGCCAGTGGAAACCACAGCCCACACCGCTGAATAATTTATAAACGCTTTCTATGGACACCTTCAAAAATGCATGGATCATGCAATCCCAAATAAAACCCAAGACCCATTCCCCCAAAGGCAGGCATCCTGTCTGGTGGACCCCAGCCATTACAAGCTTTACAACAGGTGGAGGAAGCTACTACATGACAGAGCATAATCCCCAAAAGGGAAGGCATCTTTGATCAGTACTAGCAAAAATCTATGATCACTCATAAAATCATCCAAGGCCAACTTTGAGAGAAAAATCGCAAAAGACACTCAGGACAATCACAAGGCCTTCTTTAGTTATGTTAGAAACCTGGGTGGAAACTCCCAGATATGCTCAGAGTTAGTCCAAAATGACATAAAATACACTTAACACACAGACATTGCCAACATACTGGCAGACAGGCTCAGTGCAAATCTCCTCCCCCAAAAGGAGAAATATTTATCCCAGCAGAGTGTAGCCTCCCCGACATCTCAGATGCCCAGGTGAGAGCCGCCCTCTCCAAAGCTAAAAACACAGCATCAATGGAACCAGACAGTGTCCCAGGTTGCGTGCTACATGAACTCCAAGAGGAACTAAACCCACACATAGGGCTGCTGTTTAATCTTAGCCTTACTACAGGATACGTACCCAAAGAATGGCGTACAGCAACAGTGGTCCCACTCCACAAAGGTGGTGCTTCTACGGACCCTGGAAATTACCGCCCCATAAGCTTGACAAGCCTGGTCTGCAAAGCTATGGAGAGGATCATTATGGAACTCATAAACAAAGACATTGAGGACCTACAGACACTGGATCCTACCCAATTTGGCTTTGTCAAGGGCAGATCCTGTCTTTTGATCCTGGTCGACTTTTTTGAAACAGTCACTAAGGCCATTGATGAGGGTAAGGCAGTTCACACAGCCTACCTTGATCTTGCAAAAGCCTTCGACACAATACCCTACTCGGGCATCATATACAAGCTCACCAGCTTAAATGTAAACCCATATGTCATAAGATGAGTTGCAAACTGGCTCAAGGACAGAACCCACAAGGTCAGAATTTCTGGAGCCATGTCAGACTGTATGCCAGTCGCAAGTGGTGTCTCACAGGGCTCGGTCCTGGGACCCCTCTTGTTCGGCATTTATTTTTCCAAGGTGCACGCAAACATAGGAGGATTGTGGCTGACAAAGTTCGCAGATGACTGCAAACTGGGCACCATAAATGATACTCCTGCGGACACAAGCATCCTTCAGAAAGGCCTCGTAGAAACGGATAACTGGTGCCAGAGCCATGGCCTTAAACTGAATGCCAAAAACTGTATAGTCATACCCTTTGGGAAAAACAAAGTACCCACAAATTACCACATAGGTGGTAATCCATTAAGTACGGAAGAAGTAATCAGGGACCTAGGGACCCAAGTTGACAGTTACCTCTCATTTGACACTCACATTGCCAAGGTGGTTAGGAAGACCTTCTATATTACCCACCTTATCATGAAAGGATTCACATCTAGATCAAGAGAGGTCATCGTGCCCCTATACTCTTCCCTTATCAGGTCCATAATTGAGTACAATGCCCCATTTGAGATGTGCCTTACACAACACCTGCAGCAGTTAGAAAGACCCCAAAAGTACCTCACCAAGAGGATCAAGGGTCTAAAACATATGTCATATGCTGCCCGGCTGAAGAAACTACAGCTCTATTCAGTCACATACCGCCTACTCAGAGGCGATTTATGACTGACGTACAAGGCCATGTCCAATCTGGAATTAATGGACATGCTCCACCTCAGAAAATCCAAATCCACTAGAGCCACAAGAGTGAGAGATTTGAACCTCAACACAGAAATAAATAAGACGTTCTGGAGGGACAGATTCATAACCCAGAGGCTCCCTACACTCTGGAACAGAATCCCAGTCCATATTAGGCAAAGCCCCTCACTGACTCTCTTCAAGAGAAATCTTGACGAGTGGATGGGAGTTCATAGGTTTACCCCGGGGGTCATCTCTGTGTCACTACTACACAGAGGCACAGTAAACTAAACCCTAAATGGGCATAGTATTCTCATTCCAAGGGATGGTGAAAGCCACACACACTCTGGCTAGGCTTATAAATGCCATAGGGCAGATAGTCTAGTATGACCCTATAAACCTGTGAACCTATGAACCTATATACATTACAGATATACACACCTCTGGGTTGTTACCACTGCACTAAGCATGACAGGCCATACATATACAACTACCATTGTGCAAAACTGCCTTTTGGTTTGGTGTGTAGTTCAGACCACCCTCTCCCATATCCAGCAACCACACTTGGCTTCCCTGGGAACAGTGTGGGATATGAAGGTGTTCACATATGCCATTACAGTGGTTAACTTCAGGTACAGGAATATTGACTGGGGGAACTACTCAGGCCTCAACAACATCACCCTACAGCCACTACAATTTGTGAATCCATGTGCTATGGCAGAACCAGTCACCACAGCCACAAGGGGGAATACATACTGGACCTGATCATCACCAACATGGGGACTCTATGTTCCTCACCAGAGGTAGACCACCATTGTTAAGATATGACCATAACCAACTTTCCCTGGACGTCCATATCCGATCCCCACCCCCAGGCAAGGAAATCACTGCTAACAAAGTATTTCTCAAAAGCAGACTTTGCACTTGTGAAGACTGGGGTGGAATACTTCAAAGGCCCTGTGCTGCTTTACCAGAAAGGCTCATCCAGACTCTGCTACTGCTGTGAAGGAAAGGTTAGTTTGCTTTTATTTTTTGTATTACTGTATTGCCATTCTGTATTTTGAATACTGTAGTTTGTTTTCTTTACCTTGTGTTTTGCTTGCATTCTGTTTTAACAGCATATTAAAACTTCAAAAGAGGCCACAGCTCTCTCTGTTCTGAGTCAGGCAAATACCACTGTCTTTCTAGTTGCCCGCCTCTTATGTTAATCTGACCATATATCTCATTTCTCTCTACTTTCACTGGCTTATGTGAGTAATCACAAAATCATCATTTTTGAAATCCCACCCCTTCAATTATTTAAATTTATTGGCCATCCTACAGTATTTCATAGTACCAAAACACAAAAGTGACCACCCCTTTCAATCCATCTTGCTGTTTTAAAAATAGTAACTCTCCACTAAACCTTAACTTTTTAAACAGGTAAAACTCAAGTTACCTACTTTCACATCTAACTTCTCTAGTGCACACTGCAGAGTGCATTCTTTTCAATCTTACCTTTAAGCATCCCTGTGACTAGCACTTTCTCTAATACCTGCTGGAAAGCACTAGGAAACCTTAAACTCATACAAACACTGAACTCTCCTTGTTAACAAGGAGAAATTAATAGTAGGCACTAAACAGCCTATAATTGCAAAGTACCTTGCTAAGGAAGCAGCTCCTATACTTTACAAAAAAAAAAAAAAAAAAAAAAAAGACCCAAACCAGGCATGTCCAAGGGTCATCTTCCAGTGATTTCTCCTGTCCACCTGGTGAATCTGGGCATACTGGGGCAATGCAGCAATTGCCTCATGTACACAGACAACCCTCTCCTCCTACCACCCAACACTACAACCTGTGAGAGATGCACTTACATAGCCAAAATGGAAGCAAAGCTCTCTCCACCCAAGATTGTGCTAAACAGTCAAGAGGAGAAGGTTAACACCCACACTACACCTCAAGCAACACATAGCCCTTCTAATCCCGCACCACCAACACTCACATATAGCAACACTAAATCCACATATGCAGAGGCCCTGAACTGTAACCTGCCCAAGCAACAAAGACCTCTGAAGCTGAAACGCAAACAAACACCAATCACAACCAATGTGTCACATAGTTCACAACACCAGTGTGCCACCCAGCAACAGCCCCTAAGGCAAGACAATGTACCTAACACTTTAGTCATAGGTGACTCTATAGTCCGGCACACTGATGTCCCTCTCACCAGGTTGAATAAGGAGAAAATTACAGTCAACTGCCTGTTGGGTGCCAGGATCCGCCACATAACGCATGCACTCAAGTCACTCCACAACAAGTACAAATATGACTCTGTCATTGTCCATGTTGGAGTGAATGACTTGAGACGTACCTCCCTGGACTACATGAAAAGAGACATGGAAGACCTCTCGGATCATGTGGCCCAGGCAGGTATGACCCTAGCCCTGAGTAGCATCCTGCCTTCACCCAGAATGATACCACAATATAAGGATAAAATGATTGACTTCAACAATTGGCTAAGCTTATGGTGTCATTCAAAGGGGATCCAGTATCTGTCTTCCTGGGATGACATGATTGACAGACTACGATGCTTTGCCAGAGATGGTCTGCACCTGTCGCCCCTGGGATTCAGGTTACTGGCTAAGACTCTTGCCACCCCTATAGTACCTTTTTTAGGCAAACTTCAAAGGACAAAACCACCACCGTAACAGGTACAAGCATGCAAAATCTGAAGGTAATGCTACTCAATGCTAGAAGTCTAAACCTCAAAATGCACTCTCTCGAGGCACTCCTAAAAATGGAGAACATCGATATCTGTGCAGTAACTGAGACCTGGTTCAAGGCTCCAGAGAGCACCCCTGCAATACCAGGCTACAACTCTTACCACACTTTTCGGCCACCAAACCAGGACCGAAACACTAAAGGTGGAGGAGTGTCAATATTCACCAAGGATATTCACACCACCAGGCTAGTTGGCCAACACAATCTGTCTGAAATTCTCCAAGTGCAACTAACACTAGGTAAGACTGCAATCCAAATTGTAGCTTGCTACAGATCCCCCACCATACCCCTAGATTCTCACTACACCTTTCTAAACATACTGGAAAATATTAAGATAGAACCAAACACCCTAATACTGGGTGATTTTAACTATCCTGCCATTAACTGGGAAAACTACTCATGTCCCAACACCTTTGCGCAACGGTTCTTGGAATTCATAAATTCCAATGCCCTGGATCAACTAATCCAGAGTCCCACCAGGGGCTCCAATATCCTAGACCTGGTCATTACCAACATGGGAAATCAATGCTCCATACCTATGGTCACCCCCTCGTTAGTCAGGTCTGACCATAAGCTAATCACCCTTAACATCCCCATCCCACCCCCCACCCCCCAGTAAAGAAACCACCAGAAATAACTTCTCCAAAGCCAACTTCATGCTACTCAAGTCTTAAGTGACAAACTTCATGACACCCATGCAGACGGGAACTGAAAGTTCAACTGCTGAATCCTACACTAAGGCACTGTACGAGCACATCCACTCATGCATGAATCGTGCCATCCCAAATAGAACCAAAATGCTCTCATCCAAAAAAAGGATAGCCAATCTGGTGGTCTCCTGCCATAAACAAACTTTACAACAAAAGGAAGAAACTTTTGCAGAAAAGAGGAAATTCCCAGGATGCAAAAAACTCCCTTACTAGCCTCAGTAAGAAACTGAGATGCCTCATAAAATCCTCCAAAGCTAGTTACGAAAATAAAATTGCCAAAGATTCCAAAGACAACCACAAAGCATTCTATAACTATGTCAAGAATCTAAATGGCAATGCTCAGATCTGCTCTGAGCTAAAACAGAATGGCATTAAATATACTGATCCAAAGGATATTGCCTATATCCTGGCAGATCGATTCAGTGCCAACTTCACCCCCCTCTCACCCCCTAAATGGCCCATCTCAATACCGGAAGATTGCCAAATTCCAGTAATAACGGCCACACAGGTACAAAATGCACTCTCTAAAGCCAAGAATACAGCATCTATGGGACCAGATGACATCCCGGGCTGTGTACTACATGAACTACAATATGAACTGGCACCTCACCTAAGTGTCATGTTTAATCATAGCCTCACCTCAGGTTTCGTGCCCACTGAGTGGCGCAGAGCTACAGTTATCCCAATCCACAAGGGGGGATCCACCTTGGATCCCAGAAACTACCGTCTCATCAGTCTGACAAGCCTTATCTGCAAGGCCATGGAGCGTATCATCATGGAACTTATAAACAAAGACATTGGCAACCTTCAAACACTGGACCCCACCCAGTCTGGTTTTGTGAAGGGCTGATCATGTCTCCTGAACCTGATTGACTTCTTTGAATCAGTCTCCAGAGCCATTGACAAGGGTAAGGTGGTCCACACAGCCTATCTAGACCTTGCGATGGCCTTTGACACCATCCCCCACTCTGGAATCATAGATAAACTTAGTAAGTTGGGCATTAATCCCTATGTCATCCAATGGGTTGCTAAATGGCTTACTGATAGAACCCACACTGTAAAAGTAGCCGACTCCAAATCCAGCTCCAGACAAGTGACAAGTGGAGTACCTCAGGGTTCAGTCCTGGGGCCGTTCTTGTTTGGCAGCTACTTCTCTGAAGTACAGGTCAACACTAAGGGACTCTGGCTAACAAAGTTTGCAGATGACTGCAACCTGGAAGCCATTATTGAATCCCCAAATGATGTGGATACTCTACAAAAGGGCCTTACAGAAACAGATGTTTGGTGCCAGATCCATGGGCTCAAGCTCAATGCCAAGAAATGTATTGTTATCCCCTTTGGGAAAAAACATGTATCCATGAATTACCATATAGGTGGCAGTACACTAAACACAGAAAGTGTGATAAGAGACTTAGGGACACAGGTGGACAGTGGTCTCACCTTCGATAACAACATCACCACAACAGTCAGGAAATGCTTCTATGTGGCACACCTCATCATGAAGGGCTTTTCATCCAGAAAAAAGGAGGTCATTGTCCCACTGTACTCATCCCTCATTAGACCCATTATAGAATACAACGCCCCATTTGGTATGTACCTCTCAAGACATCTGCAACAACTGGAAAGGCCTCAGAAATACCTCATTAAAAGAATCACAGGCCTAAAGCAGATGCCCTACGCTGACCGCCTTAAAAAACTCCAGCTATACTCTGTCATATATTGTCTACTCAGAGGCGATCTCTGCTTAACATACAAGGCCATGTCAAACCCAGAGCTGTTGGACATGCTACACTTAAAGAAATCCCAATCCCTCAGAGCTACACGCTCCAGGGATCTAAACCTTGTCATCACAATAAACAAAACATGCTGGAGGGATAGGTTCCTGACCCAGAGACTCCCCAAACTCTGGAATAGATTGCCCATACATGTCAAGCAGAGTGCCTCTTTGGACCTCTTCAAGAGGAACCTTGACGATTGGATGGGAGAAAGGAAATTCACCCCAGGGATCACGTCAGTCGCCCTGCTAAACAGGGGTCCAGGAAAGTAAATAATGTGGGAAGAAATAGCCAGGGAATTGTTATGGCTAGGCTTGTATAGGCCCTAGGGCTGATAGCCTAGTACCAACCAATGAACCTATGAACCTATGGAGGATTATACAGCCCAATCTGCAGAATCCTTTACTAATGCATTCTGTGAGCACCTGCAGGTTTTCATTGATCATGCTATCCCAAATAAAACCAAGACTCCTCCACAGCAGGAGACCTGTATGGTTGACACCAGCCATATATAAGCTGTACAACAGAAGGAGTGAGCTAATACATAACAGAGCAATATCCCACAGAGGGAGGACATCTCTGAACTGTATTGGCAGGACACTTCAATCCCTCAAAATCATTACTTGCAAGTTTTGACAGTGAAATTGCCCAGACACTACAGATAAGGCTCCCCTCAGTCTGGAATTGAATCCCAATTAATGTTAGACATAGCCCCTTGCCAACCCTCTTCCAGCAAACTCCAGCCACATGGATGTGACATTGCAAATTCAACCTCTGGGATCTCCACTGTGTCCCTACTTGACAGAGACACAGCAAACTAGCCTTAAACGGTGCCTTCTGTGACCTACTTTACAGAGGCACAGTAGGCTACTGTACTGGGGAGGCAGATGCCAAATACACTCTGGCTAGGCTTATGTATTCCCTAGGGCAAACAGCCTAGTATCGACCTCTGCACCCATATGTTTATGTTTGGGATGCACAATATTTGTTGCTGATAAACTGTTTGCAGGTCTTTATTGCCATAGCTTTCCCTGTTTCTATGAACAACTTGTGTATCTATGGAAGATGTTTGATCATGGCAGGGTTCCAGTATATTACTTATGTCTCTGTTGTCATTTAACTGCATGCACTGGGCAGATTGCTGTATTGTGGGAGGTTCCTGGCTTAACACATACAAATGCCAGATATGTGTGTCCGACTGCTATAACTGAGACATGGCCTAAGTGTGTGAGCATGCCCAGTTCAGGCTTTCCATGGTTTGTTGCCTGACATATGTCTCATTTATCAAAGTGTGTGAGCATGCCCAGTGTGGCCTTTCCATATGTTGAGATCTGAGGTCCACTACATTTGTGGTTCTGTGTGAACTTGAACAATATTTGTCATTTATAGTGTGTGTGTGTTGGAAGTCATGTTGTGTTCTTACTGCCCAACTGTTTTGTGTCTAAACCCAACAGGGATTATGCTGTGCCTGCAGGGTTTCCATGAGACAGTTTGCATACACTTGATAACATTCTTTCATACTGTCCAAACACTGTAATATTGTCATAGTGTAGTGGTTCAGTCCTTTCACTCTGGTGCACAGTATTCTGGGTTTGAATCCCATCACTGCTTTATATATTCATACTGTGCACACCAGACTAAGGTATGACCATGTTGCATTTTGTTCAGCTATGGCCTACTTAAACCAGGCTTGTCCAACATTACTAGTGTATTCCGCAACTTGGGTGAACATTGAGAAACACTACGCTATGTGCCCTAGGGCATTTCTAATCCTAGTCAGAGTGTGTTTGTCCTTCAACACACATTTTAACTGGAGTTTGCCATGACATTTTTCAAGGTTAGTATACTGTGCCTCTGTCTAACTGTGACATAAAAGTGATACCCAGGGTAAACCTACAATCTTCCATCCACTCATCAAGATTCCTCTTGAAGAGAGTCAATGAGGGACTCTCTGGCTAACCTGGACTGTGAATTTACTCAAGAGTGGAGGGAGCTTCTGGGTTATGGATCAATCACTACAGCATGTCCTAATTATTTCAGTGCTGAGGTTCAGGTCTCTCATGTGCATAGCTCAATGGGATTCAGATTTTACAAGGTGCAGCATGTGCATTGATTCCATGTTGGACATGGCTATATACATCAGGCACAGATCGCCTATGGGCAGGCAGTATGCCACTGTGTGGAGCTGCAGTTTGTTTAATCAGGCAGATTTGGGGTCTTTCCAGTTGCTGGAGGTGTCTGCTAAGGTACATCCCACAAGGGGCATTGTACTCAATTGTGAGCCTGATGAAGGATGACTGAAGAGGCACGATGACCACTCCTGATATAGATGTGATTACCTTCATGATTAGGTGGGTAAATTAAATGTTTTTATAACCACTACAGCCACATGGTTGTCAAATGTGAGATTTCTATCAACTTGTGTCCCCAGGTCTCTTATTACTTCTTCTGTACTTAATGGGTTACCACCTATGTGGTAATTGGTGGCCACTTACTGTTTTTCCAAAGGGGATGACTATACACTTTTTTGTGTTTAGCTTGATGACATGGCTGTGGCACCAGTTGTCTGTTTTTATGAGGCCCTTTTGTAGGATGCTTGTGTCAACTGGAGGCTCAGATATGGCACCCAGTTTGTAGTCATCTGCAAACTTGTTCAGACACAGTCCTTCCATGTTGGCCTGTACCTCCAAGAATTATATACCAAACAGGGGGGTCCCAGGACCGAGCCTTGTGGGATGCCAGTTGTAGCTGGTTTGGACTCTGACATGGCTCCAGCATTTCTGACCATGTCAGTTCTGTCCTTGAGCCAGTTTGCAACCCATCTAGTGACATAGGGGTTTATATTTAAGCTGGTGAGCTTATCTATAATGCCCACGTGGGGTATTGTATGGAAGGCTTTTGCAAGGTCCAGGTAGGCTGTGTGGACCACTTTCCCCTCATCAATGGCCTTGGTGACTGTTTCAAATGACTCAACCTGGTTTAAGGGGCAGGATCTGCCCTTAAGAAAGCCACACTGGGTAGGGTCCAGTGTCTGTAGGTCCCCAGTACTTTATTTCTGAGGTCCATGATGATCCTTTCCATAGCTTTGCAGACCATGCTAGTCAGGATTCTGGGGTGATAGTTTGCATGATCCAATCAGGCAACACCTTTGTGGAGAGGGACCACTGTTGCTGTACACTGCTGTTTGGGTACATATCCTGTGGTAAGGCTGAGATTGAGCAGTGGTTTTATTTGGTGTTCAATTCTTCTTAGACTTCATGTTGGATGCAGCCCGGGACACCATCTGGTCCCATTGATGTTGTGTGTTTTGCTTTAGGGTTGCTGGCTGTTACCTGAGCATCTGCGATGCCAGGGGGCCAGCACTCTGCTGGGATAGATATTTGGCCTTTTGGTGGAGGGGGGGAGTTTGCACAGAACCTGTCAGGTCGGATGTTGGCAATGTCTGTGGGTTTGGTGTATTGTTTGTCATTTTGGACTAATTCTGAGCATATCTGGCAATTCCCACCCAGGTTCCTACCATCAGTAAAGAAAGCCTTGTGATTATTCTTAGTGTCCTCTACAATTTATATCTCGTAGCTGGCCTTAGAGGATTTTATGTGTGGCCATAGTTATTTGTCATAATACTGATCAGTGATGCCTTCCCTTTTTGGGTTTTGCTCTATCATGTAGTAGCTTCCTCCTTCTCTTGCATGGTTTGTTAATGGCTGGGGTCATATCTCGTAGCTGGCCTTAGAGGATTTTATGTGTGGCCATAGTTATTTGTCATAATACTGATCAGTGATGCCTTCCCTTTTTGGGTTTTGCTTTATCATGTAGTAGCTTCCTCCTTCTCTTGCATGGTTTGTTAATGGCTGGGGTCATCAGACAGGATGCCTGCCTTTGGAGGATTAGGTCTTGGTTTTATTTGGGATTGCATAGTCCATGCATTCCTGAAGGTGTTCATAGAATGCATTCATAAAGGGTTCTGAGGTCTGGGCCATATTTTCCACAGGCACAAGGGCTTTAATGGATTCCACCTCAGCTTGGAGGAGTGCATAATTTGCTTTACACATGTTTTTCACTGTGGTTTTCTGGCCAGGGACTGGGGTCAGGATGTGAATATCCAGTGAGATTACTGTATGGTCTGATCTTACCAGTGAGGGATACACTTCTCGTCTTGGCTATAGAGTCCGCATGTTGGTGATTATCAGGTCCAGTATGTTTACCCCTCTTGTGGGAGTGGTGACAAGTTGTTCCATAGCATTTCAGTTTATGAAGTCTAGGAACCTTTGGCCTAGGGTGTTGGTGCTAGAATAATGCTCCCAGTCTATGTTTGGGTAGTTGCAGTCGCCCAATATAATGTTGTTTGGTGAGACCTTCATATTTTCATGTGTTCTCAAGTAAGCCAAGTGGGGTTCCTGGATTTAGGAGAGTGGTCTGTAGCAGGCTACGAACTGGGAGGCAGTTTTAGCCACTGTTACTTGCACATGGATAGTCTGTGCTGCTTCATGCTGTGGCAACAACCTGGGGGTGTGGGTATCCTTGACAATTATTGATACTCACCCTCCTTTTGTAGTTTGTTCCATGTTTTGGGGCTGTAAAGCATGGTATGAGGTGTAACCTGGTAGTGCTAGGGTGCTTTTGGGAGCCTTGAACCAGGTTTCTGTTACTGCACAGATATCAACATTCTCCATGCTGAGGAGAGTTTGGACTGCATGCATCTTGCAGTTTAGACTTCTGGCATTTGGGTAGCATTACTTCTAGTTTTGTATCCCTTGTGATACCTATGGAGGTGGGTTTGTGTTTTGAGCCTTACCTATTCAAGGCACTATGGGGGGTGACAACAGCCTTTGCCTTTATCCAAAAGGCCAGGGGTGATAGGTGCAAGCCATCCATAGTGGAGCATCATGTCTTGCTCAGCATGTTATCCCAGTCTGACAGGCATTGGATCCACTTTGACTAACAACAATACTTACGCCAATTGTTGTAATTGATCATCTTGTCTTTATATTGTGGCATCATGCTTGGTGAGGGTAGGATGTTACTCATGGGTCATCAAGTTTGCATATACTACATGGTGTTACATTGCTTAACACATGGCAATCATGCCTCAGGTGGTGCTGCAGGGCTGCCTATGTTGGATGCACATACTACACTTCCTGTACATGTTTGAAAGCAGGTTGTGTCAACTTAGGCATCCCTTTTACTATATGTGTGAGTCAGGGAGAGGTATCATTTCTAGGGTTCCTACTGAGCTAGTGTATGTGCTATGCATTGCCTCTTTGCAAAGACCAAGGCATACTGGGCATGCCTCCTTCTGCCTACTGGGGCAGGCTCAGGTTGTTCCTCCTCCAAGTCACGCTCTGTCTGCGATGGCCTTGGCAATGGTGGGGGGCTGTTTGGGATGGGCCTATGCTGGTCCTGCTGTAGCTGTTTTCACAGAATCATATTATGTACCATAGCACATACCATGACAATTTGGGTACATGTAGTTGGTAAGTACTGCAAGGCTCCACCAGATGTGTCCAGGCACTGGAACCGTGACTTGAACAGCCCAAACACACGCTCTGTTACATTATGTGTTTGTGCATGTGTCTCATTATGGCGTTCCTGTTCAGGTGTGTGTGCATTTCTGATGGGTGTCATCAGCCACGGCTCCATTGCATAGCCAGCATCCCCCAGTAGGTGACCATGTGGGATGTCCCCATTGGCAAATGTCTGGTACAGCTGCGTCAGATGCCAGATATATGAATCATGGTAGCTTCCAGGGCAGCCAGCACACACATTCATTATTATGCCCTGGGCATCACACACAACCTGGCAGTTGATGGAGGGGAAGCCCTTGTGGTTAATGTAGGCCCTACCCAGCTCACCGGCTGGTGCTTTGATGCATATATGCATGCAGTCTATTGCACCCACTACCTCAGGGTATTCCGCTATTTGCTGGAAGAGACGCATATTGCTGGCCAATACCTCACGGGAATTGGGGAAATATACATGATCACCGACATGTGCTGACATGGCATCCAGGAACTGGTGCAGTACCCTGGATGCTGATGCCTGTGATATCCCCATCATATCACCAGTTGGTCTCTGGAAGGTACTTGTTGCTAGTATTCTTAGGCCAACATATACTTTGGTTTCCACTGGGATGGGTTCCCCTCTGTTGGTTCTGTGTGTGAGGCGTGGCCTGCACAGCTCAACAATTTGCTGCAGGAGGTCTCTGTCCACTCTTTAGCACTCCACTATCTCCAGCTCATGTAACCCCTGGTAGGTGACCGTGGGCCTGTACACTCTTCTCCGTCTCCTCACTGTGGGTTGTCCGGCAGCATTTGCATTGTCACCACCCTCAGCATGTTGCATATATCGCCTTATAAAAGCTATGGCAGCCCCTAGCATTTTTTGTCTGAGTGAAGCTTTTTCAGTTTTCACTTCTAGTAGCTTACTCCTGTGTTGCAGTGTCTCTTGAGAGACACATACTGCACTGTTGTTTGCAGAGTTTTCAGTGCTGGGCTGGGCTACTGTTCTGCCTGTGTAATTGCCTGATTCTGATTGTTTTCACCTGCTAGCTCTGCTAGTATTCCCTGGTAGCTTCTTACAATTTGTTGTGCTTCCTTTTTCCTGTCTGTTTCCTCAGGGAGGAGCAAAGCGCATACAGGGGCACACACACGCACAGCAGCTAACACGCGTGCACACATGCTTAGATGGACTACAACTTGCTTATTCGGGTTAAAAGGCACGCACACTAGCGCAAACGTGCTTACAAGTCTTTAAACAGGCTTTTACATGCTTACTCCAGCATAAACGCATGCACTCACGCTTACACACGTGCACTTCATCTTACTCAGGCTTCCCAGCATGCACACGCGCGCATGCACGCTCGTCAAGAAAATTTGGTTTTATCCACAGTGTACACCTTCCATTTCTTGGCTTTCCCATGTCTACCTGCTGACACACCTCTTTCCATGATGTCTAACTGGCAGCTTTCACATCCCACTCTGCTCCAATGAGCTTCATTTCTTTCATACATAACCCCCTGTGATGTCACCTCTCTCCTACTCTGTTACTCCCCCTTATCCTACTCCTACACTCCAGGAAATGTGCTCATATGCTATGTAAAAGTGTGATTCACTATCCTAACACTCATTTACATAGGATTGCCTACTAATGCTTAGTTACATGTCTTACACTGAGCTTCCCCCCTTAGCAACCCCTAATCGGTGGCCATGTTGTTTTCAGCCTGCTATTTCCTTACATTGTAAATTGATGGTTTGCATAAAACCCACATTTATGGGTTTTAAATATTTTTCTGTTATTTATTTTTTTTTTTTAGCGCAGCCCGTTTGCATGGAGGTACGTTGCCAGTGGCCACATATTTGGCCATTGGCATGCTTCCTGGAACATATGCAACCTTTATTTGGAGCTGACAAGGCTCCATTGTGCTATTTGCAGAATTGTCAGAGTTGTCAACTGAGTACATTTCTGCAGATAACACGGCTCTTACACGGACAAGTTTGTGGTTCCTGGATCGCAAAATTACCTCATTTGCATGCCTTTCGGCTGCAAGTGAGATAATTTGCATATCCAAGCCCTGTCCGTGTAACAGCCATTTTAGGAGCTCTCTTACATGCCCCTGCAGACTGTTTGTGGATCGCTCGTCAGACATGATGGCTGCATGGAGTCTTACACTGCTCTTAGACTGCATGCAAGCCATCGTGAATCCGGCCCTTTGTCTCCATATAGAAATATTTTGAGTAAAACTAGCTCTAACAGCAAACAAATATTACCAATGAATATCAGACCTGTTGAATTCACTCTAACAAACACTGATGGCAAATTGATGAGAAATAGTGCATGATGATGCTGTATCTAATATTCTTAATATCTTAAAGGTAAATACTTGACTTGACTATTCATTTATAGCTTATTGTGGAAGTTTGAATAAAACCAAAATGGAAAACACAGAAAGGCAAAAGAACGCAAAATAACAAGAATGCCTGTAACAGAATCACCACAACACCAAAATGTACAGTTGTACGGGCATCCTTCCTTGTTATTGTGGAGGTCTGTTGAATCTCTTATTTTTCTTATTTGATTTTATTTTCATTTGTTTACCAAAGTAGTTACACAGTGATCACAACTAACCATTTCAGGTACTGCCTGGGTGAAGTAATTCACAAAATGGAAACAGAGAGGCAGTAGATGGCATACAGCATACAAAAAAAAACAAATAGCATAATTTATACACTACAATTAGATGTAGCAAAGGTTATGGCAGAAATGTGCATTTTACAATTTTGCTTGATTATATTTCAGATTTACATCCTGGCTGAAATGCTGTGTGGTAATGAGAGTAACGGCAAGGATGACCACTGACTCTCACACCCACTTATAAACACACAGGCATTTTGGGATTGCAGGAGCTACATACCATGTCCCACAAACTAGTGCCCCACCTTCTCAGCCCTTCAAATGAAGAGCAAAAAAAAAAGTCTGTCTGGCCTTCTGGTACACAAACCAGGTGGCCAGAAGCACATGCTCAACTTCCTACCTCAGCTCATTAATGAAAGAGCAAACAAAAAAATATATGTATAAATTAACAAGGTGCTCCACTTGCACTGGCACACCACCAGGTGGCCAAATACATACCCCTCCCTCCTGTCCCAGCTTTTCAATAGAAGAAAAAAAAAGTGTATGACCAGTTGTGTGGGGATCCTGAAATACAGGAGCCAAACGGGACCCATTTTTGCACCTTGATCCCCAACCCTCCTTCCTCACATTTTAATAAAAAAAAAAAATCTCTCTCTTTCTACACACACATATACATATATATATATATATATATATATATATATATATATATATATATATATACATAGGTTTAATATTGAAAGTCTGAAAGTTAATTTAATGTTGCTCAGATGGTCAAGGGTACAGGTGCAAAAAGTAAAAGTCCTTCTGATATTACGTTGCTCTGGAATGTCGAGCTACTGCTTGCATTCATGGATGTGAGCATCTCTGTTTACAATTGGATCACACTACAGTGGGGATCATGAAAATTACCCTTTTCCTCACTGTAGTGAGATCTCAAAGTTAGAATACATAATTAACAGGGGGTGTGGAGGGCACAGCCCCCACATCAGAGGTGCAGGGAGACTTGCCCTTTGCAAAACAGTAAAATAATGTATGATTTCTCAGCATCTTTTTTGCAGATGATGAATGGTACAAAAAATGTTGAATGTCAATTTTAGACTTATGACATTTTTGACTAATCAGCATGCGAGTTTCTAATGTTATTTTTTGTTTATTTCATCACACAAACATAAGCCTTTCAGAGTTTTGATAGGAAACTATATATATATATATATATATATATATATATTATTTTTTTTTCTTTTAAACTGTAGCAAGCTGCTTGCTACAAATACCCAGCACAGAGAGCTACAAAGCTCAGCAAGTTTTAATTGTTTTTGTTTGACACTTGATGCTACAGACAGTTTGGACCACACATAGCATGCTACAGCTCTCTCGTTTTACTAAACTATAAAAAGAAAGAAAGAAAAAAATGAACTAGAATCTTTTTCTTTTGTAAAATGTATGCAGAAAGCAGTAGCCATAGTTTAGAGTATATATATATATATATATATATATATATATATATATATATATATATATATATATATATATATATGGAGCACTACAGCACTCAAATTTAACTTCAAATGCATTACATTTTTTAAAAAGCTTGTATGACTAAAGTGTGATTTGGAATTGGGACAATGGATTGGAGATCATACTCATTAACACTTTGCATCCAGGGCAGTTGCTGCCTTTGCTATGCCCTAGCTATGTTACTGGTGACAGAGCTATATGTAATGCTAGAATATGCCACCTAGTGTTACAACAATGCTAGTAAGGTCAGATAGTCCTGATGTCTGTGAACTACTTAGGCTGTGCACTGCATTATCCATGCCTTGCAGTATGAGCTGTGATGATACTGTTGATTACAAGCCTGTGCTGTTTATGCAAATCTACCAGTACAGTGAGTGCTTGTATCACCGCACCATGGTGCAAGCTTGCCTCCTGTATGGCACATAATCCAACAAAGCTTATGCATGACCAAAAAAGCATAAAAGTGAATCAAGCAATGAGACAGTATAAACAACTTTTATTAAAATTACCACATAAGTGCTTTCACAGTTAAGACACTGCTTCATCAGATGTTCAAAGGTTTTAACTCATACATATACTTTAAATAATACAAAGCATCAGACCAAAGCATATGTATGAGTTAAAATCTTTGAACATATGATGAGGCAGTGTCTCAACTGTGAAAGCACTTATGTGGTGATTTTATGTTTCTTTGCACATATTTTTTTGGTTTTAAGTAAATCATTTATTGTTAGTGCCACAAATATTTTTGAAAGCTTATGTATGAGCCCAAGTTTACCATATTGTTCCTTGAGTAGTCCTACGGAATGGCATCCAATGACAAGCTGAGGGCTCCTACATGGTGTGCCAGGGTGGGGTTATCCTCTTCTTGCTGCATACTGAATTTAAGGAATACCTCAAAGTCAAAGTCAAAGTAAATGTTATTGTCATACAGATCAACACAGGAAAAAGTGCGTATCACTGCATGAAATTTCAATACTTAAGCTCGTACCATAAGAATGACAGTTTACAGAAGGAAGATAGATTAAATTAATAAACATGTAAGTACTAAAAAATCAAAATCAAAATAAGATACTAAAAATAAATAAAGTAAAAAAATGAAAGCTTTTTTACAGCAAAAACAAAACAAATACAACAACAGGAATAGACTCAGTAGAATATAAGGATATATAAAAAACAGTACTATAAATAAATGAGAGTCATTCATGTAAAAACCTATCGCCACCAATATATGCCATAAGCTTATAGTTTCTGCTATGGCATCTGAATGTCCTGCATCTAATGCTTCTGTAGCACTTCCCTGTTGGCAGGAGTTTGAACAGTTCCTAAGCCGGATGGTGTATATCTCTCAATAGTTTTGGGACACTACCATAGCATCTGTTTGAATATATGTCCTGTAGGGACTGAAGGTTGGAGCCAATGATTTTTGTGGCTGTTTAACAATCTTATCTAGTGCCTTCCAATCAGCTTGAGAGCAATTTCTATGCCAAGCAACAATGTTGTTTGTCAGTACACTCTCAGCTGTGGCTCTGTAGAAGGTAAGTAGGACCTGGTGGGGAGGTTAGCTCTACAAAGTCTCTTAAGGCAGTGGCGCAGGGCATCTAAAATTTCTGGTGATTGTACTGAATTGCTGTGGGCTTTGTGTGATGACACAGGCATCGCACATAGAGGGCAACAGTGCAGGCAACACCATGATGAGCTGTAACAGCACCATGCACTTTGTATGCCATTTGTATACCACGGTGATCTGTACTGATCACTTTTGCTTACTACTATTTTCTTTTCTTTAAAGTTACAGAAGAGTGTCATTTGAATGGTTGGCTGCTATAAAACGTAGGAGCACCTCTCCAGGCTGAAAGTGGGTGAATATTTGTTTTACAACCTTCCAGTGTATATATGTAATGCTATTCTTGTCCTTGATGTGTCTTAATATCGACTTCCCATTTTGTCTCTCATATACTGGTTCATTTGTAGCAAATGCAAGCTGAAGCCACATACACCTCTGATTCTACCAGGTGATATGGCTGTTGAGACACTATGGCTGTCTGTGTTTTCCTGTCAGAAGAGTGAAGGTTCTGTTGCTGATGGACACATGAGAGTTAGGTGGTACCCTCAGTTTAGATCCTAAGGTGAGGGGGAAAACTCTCCTTCTAAAGCTGGACATGTATCATCACCTCTGGTGACACAGAGGCATGTGTGTGCTGCCAAGATATATTGGCCACGGGGCAACTGCAATGCCAACATGAGGCACATTCTAGAATGCCTTGATGAGTCACATGATTGCCAGACCCCAGCCATCAGGCCTCTAGAAGAGCAACTGGCCCAAGACTTTGGCCACCAGAGTGTGTGATGCCTGGGATTGTTGTTCTCTGCTCTGGTGTGGCAGGTAACCTTAATTCCATCTTAGAGTTTCCTTCCCCTTTTGTGACATTTCTTATATCCTGCTCATTGCCCGACCTTCTCCATCACCACTTATCTGCCAACTTTCCATGTCCATCCATTGTCCAACCTTACCATTTGATGTTCACCACCACTTTCTGTGTCAATGATTTGTATTTTTCTTTCCATACCTACTATCAACCCTTCCCTCTCTATCCCATCTGAGTTAATTCATTATCACATTTCTCTTTTTCACTTACCTTTTAATTGTAAAAAAAGATTTACCACCCACCCAGAAAATTGTCTTGTCTACCCAACCACTGTTCCTTATAGTTAATCCTTGCATTTTTCTTTTGCTTGCTATATACCTCATCTTTATTTCCCTATCTCCTTCTTTTGATTCAAATTTATGAATGCAATGAGCAATTTGGTGTGCAAGGCACAATGCTTTTCCTATACAGTCCTGTGCTTTCTGTGCAACTTTGTCTGTGGTTGTATGAAATGGCCTAGTTCTGCTAGCCATAGCATTTTGTGCTGCCATACATACTGCTTTGGGTACACTTTAATTATGACATCATCTATGATACCTATGCATGTTGTGGAAGCAATGCTTCTCTGATATACTGCTGTAAGATGACAGTAACTTTAAGTGCTGTCCAGCTGCCTTATTATACTGCTCTATAATTGGTATGTTGGTGCTAACACTTATCTTTTACAGTTTTCAAATGCTTCACACACCATGCTGTTTTGGCTTTACTTCTCCAAAGGCACACTGCATACCTCTACAAATATCTGATATTTGCGCAGTAAAACAGACCACAAAGTAGGAGTATTGCAACCATTGTTTGGTTAATAATCATGAAGCTATTGTTTTCTGGGATGCAGTAATGTATTGTTTAAAGAATAATAACAAACTCTCCACATGGAACGCAATGCTCTGTTTAGTGCCTTACTTAATAAAGCATCACATTTAACAATATTAATTATTATTTTTTTATCCCAAGCATTACCCACTAGCAGCACGGGAGTAATATCTTAGAATGCAAGCCCCAGAGGAAGAATTCACATGAGAGGAAGTGGGAGAGGCAAAAGGAATATGTTTATAGTGCTGAAACATATGCAAACCAGATGCAGCTTCAAATAAACACTAGGCCAGTTAAGGACTTCTCTAATGTTGTCACTGGGTTAGTTAGTGATGTCTTCAAGGGAGTTAATGTGCTCTCTGCTAATGAATGTAATGTGTCCTCACTATTGTCTCTCAAGGAAGCTTTCATTGCAGAGAATGAATTACCCAGTCATTCTATAGTTCATTCAGCAGAGAATGAATTACCCAGTCATTCTATATTTCATAACCAAAGGTAGAAAGTAGCTTTGTGTTTAACTGAACTTTTTCTAGTGTTCCTTTGGTCTCTGAGTTTTGAAAAAAATGTTAGTGCAGTTGAGAATGATTGTCAAGGTGGTTTGCTACAGTCAGTGGCAACACCTTCTTTTTCCTATAGATTGTCTGAGAATCAAAAACTGTTGGCTGCAAAGTCTGATGTCTCTGTTAATACACTTACTTCAATGTTTAATCTGTCTAACAAAGTATCATCAGCTGATCACTTAAAAGTGTTAAGCAAAAGTTTTACATTTATACTGTCACAGAGAGCTAATTTGTCTAATGTGTTACTTGACTGTTGACTTTATATTAGAAAACTTAATTTGAGAGTTAGTTTAGGTTGTGAAGATGATCTTGATTCTGTGACTTCTCAAATGTCTAACAAATCACAAATGTCTAACAACTCACAAATAGTTAACTACTCTCAATATCAAAATCACAGAAATTATTTGGATGTTACTGTTCTTGAAAAGAAAAGCCTGTAAAACCCATCTTTAAATAACACACTTGCTACATTTTTGAAGGTATGTGAGAATGATTTTAGAAAAGCACTTGCTAGTAATTCTAATATTAAATGGTTTAATTTCAATAAAAATGAGAAAAATGCTCTCTTGGATTTAGCTAATGACAATAATATCAGAATTATGAAAGCCGATAAGGGCACAGGCATTGTTCTGATGCAAAACAACACGTACATTAACACAATTGTTGACACTCTTAACAATGATGATTTTTATGAAAAAGTTACTATTGATGTAGTACATCATCATTTTGAACAAATAGACCATCTTCAGGATTCACGAAGCCTCCGTGTAAGAGTTACAAGGCTTACACGGAGGCTGCAGTTAAATGGTGTGATGTCAACATGTCATGCATATGCATGAGGGCATGCTGAATCACACCTAAGGCTAACACGGTCCGTGTAAGACAGTAGGGGGCGTGTCCGTAGGGCGAGCCTGCAAACGGACACGCCCCCAGAAGAGTAAAAGTCCTGAAAGTAAACCCCCATGACAGAGTCCGTGTAAATGTGAATAAACACAACACAACACATGCCCCCACAGACTATGAACATAAAATGTATAAATGAACATCTTATATATTTTTTTATAAGTTGTAAAGATGTTTGCCCGTGAGTGCGCTCGTTTGCGCGGGCATGCCCGTCGCTTAGCCACAGTTAGCAGTCAGTGGAAAAGCATATAAGAACTAAATATGCAAAGTAAACCAAGAAGCAATAGCGTAGTGGTAGAGACATCGGCTGAAGAGGAGGCAATCGTGGTTCGAGCCCCCACAACATCAATTTTTATTTTTAGTGAAATAAGCACGAAACAAGTCCCTGACATATATGTACATATATAAAATTATATTTTCTGTAAAATGTAATGGAATGGGCCATGTATTTTGAAGAAATGTAAGATAAAAAAAAAAAATGGCAGATGTGCCTATAGCTGAGCTACAGTCTAACAAGTTGAGGATATCTGCTTGTAGGTGAACAGTGTTTTAACAGGTATAAAATGAGTGCCCGTAGGTGAGCAGTGTTACAACAGGTATAAAATGAGTGCCTGTAGATGAGCAGTGGTTTAAGAGGTGTAAAATGAGTGCCCAGGGTTGAGCAGCATTTTAACACGCTGAAACTGTGTGCCTGTAGCTGAGTTGAGCATAATATGCGTGCTGACAGCCAAACCACATGTAAACCAGTGTGATCCATTTGCGCGGAGCTGCGCATCGCGCCAACAAGCTAACCGACGGGCAACGTTGAGCAAGCTGTATCAAAACTGCCTTTACACAGACACACCTCCTAGCCTGTGTAGACAGTCATAAAATATAAAAAGCAATGGCCAGGTTCGAACCCAGGATACAATGCACCATAGTCAAAGTACTGAACCACTAAGCTATGACAGTTGCACTTAGAAATGCAGTAATAGCATATATATAGGAATGAATAGAAAGAGGAGCATGACAAAGCAGGTTTTGTGAAGCTGATACAATTCCAAAATGGCCAATCACAGATAAGTGCGGGAAAAAATGGCATATATAAGCCCCATAGGCGGGAATACACAGCATAACTGATTGTGGAACCGACTTGCAGCCAGGATGTCAGGTGTAGGAGAGGGTAGTTGCTTCCGAGCACAGAGTTGGGGCGTTGAGGAGTCCAAATATATGGTTTGGCTCCTCATCCATAATCATGAGGCCCAACTCATGCAGGGCCAGGTCCTGTGGGGAGCATAGAGGGCTGAGGCGTGGGACCGGTTGGCACATGATCTCACCAGTGCCACAGGAATACCAAGGACTGGTGAGCAGGTCCGTCACCACCATGCGGACCTGAAGAGATGGAAGCAGGACCAACTGAACCGTTGGATCCAGGAGGCCCAGCAAATGCCCAACGCCCCACTACTGAGTAAGTTACATGTAATTATTTATGTAAGAAATTAACCTAGCTGATATTATGGAGATGTGTATTCCAATATTACTTCATTTATATTACAGCTGCAGGTGTCCGTTCTCCGAACCGTCGAGCCTATGGCAATAGGCTGGTGTGGTTGCGCCACCAGGTAGGTCAGTAATTCTCTCCCTGTAACTGTAAATAAATATATAAGTATGACAGTTAGCAAAAGAGTGCAGTATAGTCACTAATTAATAAAATGTGCAAGTAACAGTGTTAGAGAGTTTACAAGTATTGCTTGATTACAAAAGTGTGATGCAGCCTGTAATCCAAACATAAAAATGAAACAAGTCTGAAATAAAGATGTCCCACCTGTAATATAATAGTACATAACCTGCAGCAGGCTGAAAAGTACAGCTGCAGAAGCTATGTAAAACACATGTGTGAAATATATCCCTGTTGAAATTCTGAAACATGACATAAGTGAGACTGTTGTAAAGGATTGTTATAACTAAAAGTAAAACATGTCAGTAAAGCCTAGAATTCAGTACCATCCTGAATTGTAAAAATAAAACAAGTGAGAGAGTATGAGAAAGAGGTATGAATCCACCAATAAAGTAGTAATAACTCCTGAATAAAGTATACTGCAGTCAGTACAGAATGAAATGAATGTGGCAGGCAGACCCAAACAGCAACATGTGTTGAAAAAAGTACTGAAGCTGGAATGTGTGTCCCAAAATCTGGATATGTTGCTCTCAGTCTGCAATATGCAGATAGTATGGTTGTCTGTAATACCAAACATCCACAGTTGTCTATAGCTATATAAAGCAAATGTAGCAGGATGATGTAGCTGAACAGAGTTAGATATGAATGTCTATGAATAAATATGAAATGTATATTGATGTAGCAGTAACATTCCTATCACCAACCTGAAGTAGTTATCACATAGGAAACTGTAGGCAGACCTGTAGTGTGTATATATCTGCAGCTAGTAGAAATATACAGCATATGTATAGGTATTTGAAGTTGTTAATTAAATATTTCTTCACCCTACCCTATAACCACAAATAATCCATTCCACGTGAAATGGGTATGTGCATTCAAAATTAAAACCCCTGGACATTTGTCCTGTTGGTTCATACATATTTGCATGTTCGTTGATGCATCTGCCCTGTTCATACATCCAAACCTGATGGCCTGTTGCCATCAATCAACCCTGCATGTTGTTGGATTGTGTTTTGCTGTTCAAATTATGCATGTGTTATGCTTGCTGTTCAATGGCTTGAATTTATGGGTGTTTGGTTAATGGAAATGCTAATGCATGCTGTTACAACTAATTGTGAATGGTATTGTACGTTACTAACCCAAACTGTCATAACATAATGCAAAACATAGGACTACAGGGAAGGCGGGTTCCAGTGGATCCACCTCTCCCACCTCAGCTGGCGAGTGCACCTGGCAGTAGTGCCCAGGCCGGACCCTCCTCCGGTGGCCCTGTGCCACCTGTGGGTGGAAGCGCTGTAGGGGATGGGGTTCGTCCCCCCTCTGCAAGCGTGGCCGGAGGAGAACATCCACTCACCCTCCATAGTGTCCGGACTGTGGTGCGTAGGGAGATCCAACACGCTGTGCTTGGGCCCCTACACCAGCTTGAGGCACGGGTGGCACAACTCATGGGCGTGCCTGCTGCCCGGCCTACACAGCCCCCAGCACAGCCCCATCCTGGGCAGTGAAGGCACAGTGGCAACTACCCATGGGTGGGGATCTCAGTTCCACTGTTGCCATCTGTGGGCTCATGGGCTCGAGATATCCAAACATCCATCCCTGTCAATTGTATAACACCCCCACATGTGTCATACACCACCACTGTATGCGTCTTGTTTGTCTTGTCTGTTAACTTCCCCCTACCTACCTCCCCAGCTATACCAACTTCCTGTACCTGACATACCACTCTCACCTAAAAAAAAAAAAAAAAAAAAAAAGGGCACTCTGTATCCACAAAAAAATTACGCCCCATACATAGCTTCCCATTTTGCACACGTCTGCTGGACATGTAAACTGGCAATTACAATTGGCTGTACAACAAATATTATTGTTGTCCTCACACCTCTCTCAGGGGTGGAAGGTTTCAAATTTCACAACAAATTACAAACATATGCACAGCTGTTGCTGACGAGGAAATGGGCAGCTATGGGCTTTTCCTACATCCCTCCTGCAAAACCTGAGCTTGTTTCCCTACTGTCCTACCCTCTTTGTGACCCCTTTTTCACCACTTTCCTATCTCCCCATTTTCTTTTCTTTCAAAGAAAATAGCATGGGTGTGTGTGAGAGTAAGCACTTTTAAGCAGTAGTAAGCGGGTGTGCGCAAAGCTAAGCGGCAGTGCGCATGCATGAGCTCCGTGCAAACCAGCGCTAACCCGCTTACAACTGCTTAAAAGTGCCTTAGTCACTCTGAATGACAAGGCCTGTAGTTTTCTCAGCAGCAAAATAAAATACCTCCCTCAGTCTTGAACCCAGGAAACACTAGTCTGCATGACTTACCACTAAGCCATGAGTGCTATACATGAACATTGTGCTGAAATAAATATATCATAAAATAGTAGGAATTAATGTAAAGGGAATATAGCAAGTCTAGTACACAAAGCATGTCATGTATATTTACTGTCAAATCTAGTGGATTTGTAAAATAGTACTGTGTGCTGAGAAACAGTCATGCTAGTTGGTAGCTACTAGGTAATAATGTCACAGTAGCATCTGGCAAGCCACACACATACTCAGAGCAGGATAAACCCTGCCATAGTTGAACAGTTAAGAGTTCAGACATAGCAACTGTGACTGAGTTACAGAGATGTCCCTGATGTGAAAACAAATGTCAACTGTGCCCCACTGACGCCCTGTCAAATGTACTAACAGTAGGCAGAAAGGTGTAACTACACATGCAATCATAACTATGACTGACTGAAGGTATGCACCACCTGCACGGCACAAATGGTGTACTAATACATATGCTTGAAATAACCCACAGTCACAACTGCAGAGTATCAGAATATGTCACTGGAGTAACCCACTGCTATGTACCATTCCATGAGGCTGATAAAAGATGCACCAGAGAGTATCTGAGGCCTGTTCAGCAGCATGATCAAATACCCCTGTAAGTGTCAAGGCCCACACCATGGCCAGACCATACTGCATGCAGTAACACCCTACCACAACAAACACATAGGGAATTGCTGGCCAGACAGATTTAGCAAGCATCACAAGCTGTGAATGTAAATGGAAAATAGGAAAGCCATAGCAACACATTACAGGAAAGACACCTAGCAGGCATACAAGGAGTGAATGTAAAGGCCAAATATTGAAGCCATAGCAACAGATTGCAAGAGCCACTGCTATATACCAGTTACACCACAATCCCCACAGGAAAGCACACACACCCATATACACAGTATTACTAGTCGTAGGTGTCAGTTTACATACACACGGAGAACAGGACACTGGGGGAAGGAATACTCAGCTTACAGAACAACATGCATTGCAGTGTCTACAACACAGCCTGAAATATGAGAGACATACCAACCCTTACACTCACAGAACAGTGTCCACAGCAAACCAGCATGGTCCCCACCCTGATAATCTGAAAGGGCTATGCCTACCTAACAGACCTTTTTATAGCACAGGCCTGTAATCACAGTGAGAACTGCAATCACTACACAACAGGCTGCATGCAATTAGTAAATGCTGGCTAACAATTGGTGCAGAGGCCATCACATGGACATGTGCAGATACCTGCAAAAGCATCCTGTACTCCCAGTCCACACATGCAATACTGTCATTGCACCCACTGGAGGTAGAGAGGGAGAGGGAGAGAGAGAGAGAAAAAAAAAAAAAAAAAAAGAAAGACAGAAAGAAAGAAAGAAAGAAAGAAAGAAAGAAAGAAAGAAAGAGAAAGAAAAAAAAAAACCTGAAACAACAAAGCAAAGAGGCTGACAGCAGGCCAAGCAATGGCAAGCCTACACAAACAGCTGCAACAAACACAGGTAATGTAAAGTACTACTATAATACTCTACATACTGTGAACCTCCAGATGTGTTATTGGTCTGTATTTATGTATATGAGGATGTGCATAGGGACGGGGACATACTGAAACTGTCACTGAAGGCTCCACATACATATGTATGTGACGGTAGCTATGTGCACATAGCAATGTAGGTTGTAGTGCAATGTACAAGTAGGTTGTACAGTAATGGGTGTTCAGCAGTACGTTACTGTGTATATACATATGTGGAACTAAAAAGAAGTATATATATATATATATATATATATATATATATATATATATATATATATAAAACATGTGTATACGTATGTATATCGAGATATGTATGTATATATATATATATATATATATATATATATATATATATATATATATAATATGCATATGTGTATACATAGATAGAGAGGGATGTAGAAATACATAGACAGATATAGTTTCACAGTGGCATAGTTTAGTACTAGGCTATCTGCAGACAGTGTATAGAATAGATTTAGAAACTTGCGCCTCTGTATAGTAGTGACACAGTGAAGACCCCCCTACATAATAGCCTTAGTTTACTGTGCCTCTGTCTAGTAGTGACGCAGAGAAGACCCCTGCTGTAAACCTATGATCTCCCATCCACTTGTCATGAATGCACACGAAGAGTGTCAGTGAGGGTCTCTGCCTAACATGAACTGGGATCCTGTTCCACAGTATGGGAAGCCTCTTAGTGATGGATCTGTCCCTACAGTATGTCCTATTCATATATGTGCTGAGGTTTAAATCCGTAGCTGTCGTGCTTCTCATGGATTTGGATTGTATGAGGTGGAACATGTCCATCACTACCAGATTGGACATGGCCTACTACATCAGGCACAGATCACCCCTACGTAGGCAGTATGCTATGGAATAGAGCATGAGTTACGTTAGTCTGGCAGCATATGACAGTTGTTGCAGACCTTTGATCCTCCTGGTGATGTACTTATGGGGGGGGGTCCCCCTAGCTGTTGCAAGTGCCAGGTGAGGTACATACCAAATGGGGCATAGTACACAGTCATGGGCCTGATAAGGGAGGAGTATAGGGGTACAATGACCCCTTTTGATGTGGATGCGAATCCCTTCATGATAAGGTGGGCAAGGTAGGAAGTCCATCCAACCACTTTGGCAACGTGAGTGCAAATGAGAGGTCAGCATTGCACAGTGTCACCAGGTCTCCGATTACTTTGTCTGTACTCAGTGGGTTATTGTCTATGTGATAATATGTAGGTACCTTGTCCATCCAAAAGGGTATGAGTATACATTACGTGGCATGCAGTGTCAGGCCATGACTCTGGCACCAGTTGTCGGTGTCCATGAGGCCTGTCAGTAGGATGTATGTGTCAGCAGGTGTAGCGCCTATGGCGCCTAGTATGCAGTCATCTTTGAACATTGTCAGCCACTACCCTCCCATGCCTGCTTCCACATCTGAGAATGATATGCCGAACATGAGCAGTCCCAGGACAGAGCCCTGTGGGACACCACATGTGACTGGCTCTGAGTCTGACATGGCACCATTGAGGTTGAATATAGGGTTTCTATCCGTTAGCTAGTTTGTAATCCACCATGTGACATATGGATTTACATGTCATCTGTTGATTATGTCTATGATGGCAGAGTGCGGTATTGTGTTGAATGCTGTAGGCAAGTCCAGGTAGGCTGTATGGACTGCTGTGCCCTCAGCAATGGCTGTAGTGACTGATTTGAAAAGGTCAACCAGGTTCATAAGGCAGGATCTGCCCTCTACAAAGCCATACCGGGTGGGATCAAGTGTCTAAGTCCCCAATGTCTCTGTGTATGGGTACCATAATGATCCTTTCCATAGTGTTGCAGACCAGGCTGGTTAAGCTTATGGGGCGGTAGTTACCAGGGTCTGTAGAGGTGCCTCCTGTGCGGAGTGGGACTACTGTTGCTGTATGCCAGTGTCCAGGTACATATGCTGTAGTAAGGCTACGGCTGAATAGCATGTAATGTGCATGTGTAGCTCCTCTTGCAGTTCACGTAGCATGCAACCTGCAATACCATTGGGTCCCATTGATGCTGTGTTTACAGTTCTGCTGAAGGTGGTTCCCAGCTGGACATCTGAGATGACAGGGAGGTTACAGTCAGCTGGGATAAGTAATTCCACATGTGTGGGTGAGGGAGGGGAGAAACCTGCACTGAACCTGTCTGCCAGACTGTTGGCATTATCTGCGTGTTCAGTGTAGCGTATGTCACTGTGAACTAACTGTGAACACAACTGAGGGTTCCCACCTAGGTGTGTAACATAGCAGAGGAAGGCCTTGTGGTTATCTGTAGTGACCATAGCGATGTCCCTCCCATTGCTGGCCTTGCATGTTTGTACAACAAAACTTATCTTTCTACTACTGCTGATGAGAGATGCCATAGCTCTATGGAAGTATGCTCTGCCGTGCAGTAGCTACCTTCTGTTGTTATACAATTTGTTCAGTGCTGGGGTCCACCAGACAGGACACCTATCCTTGGTGGAGAGGGTCATGGTTTCTTTTGTGATTGCATGATCCATGCATTCTTGGAGATGTCTGTAGAAGCATATGTGAAGGTGTCTGCATTGTGGGAAGTGGATTACACTGGCCCAGTGGGCATTAAGGATACCAACTCAATTATAAGACGTGTAAAGTCAGCATGTGAGGGGTTTCCCACTGTAGTCTTTTGTGTTGTGGGGGAGGTGGGATATGTTTATCCAGGGGGATTAGTCTGTGGTCAGATGTGACTAGTGAGGGGTATACTTCCAGTGTGTAGCACATTGTCCCCATGTCTGTGATGATCAGGTCTAGTATATTATCTCCTGTTGTGGGAGAGGTGACTAGCTGTTCCATTGCATTTGACATAGTGAATTCCGGGAACCTTTGGGCTAGGGTGTTTGGGGTAGAATAATGCACCCAGTGTATGTTAGGGTAGTCGCAGTATCCCAATATGATGGTGTGTGGTGGGACATTGATATCCTCCAATGTCTACAGGAAGGCTGACTGTGATCCCTGAGATTGGGAGGGTGGTCTGTAACATGCTACCAGTTGTATAGCAGGTTTGCCTACGGTTATCTGCACCTGGATGGTCTGTGATGCTTCATGTGTTGCCACTAACCTGGAGGTGTGTGTATCTTCCGTGAATATGGACACACCCCCTCCCTTTTTGTTTTGTCCCGAGTCCTGGGGCCAAAACGCATGATACGGGGTATAGCCTGGTACCGCTGGTGTGCTCTCAGGAGCCTTGAACCAAGTTCTCACTTACTGCACAGACATCAAGATTGGTAGAATATGTACGTACAGATGGATCTACCTTAGTAGATCAACAAGTTAAAAAAACGAAAACGAATTCACCGACGCCAGAACATCGCAAATCACTTCACCGATGCCAGAAGATCGACATGGCAGAAGACCGACGGAGGAAGACACCGACGCTGAGAACACTGCGATGGGGAAAGGATGTGTGAGTATGCGGTAGTGATGGACGATAGGGTGCGAGTAAGGTAAGTGTGCGATGTTGACGGTGTGTAGGGGTAGGAGTGGGATAAGTGAGTTAGGGTTAGGGCGCGGGTTAGGTAAGGGTGCGAGTAAGTTAAGTGTGTGATGTTGACGGTGTGTAGGGGTAGGGGTGGGATAAGTGAGTTAGGGTTAGGGCGTGGGTTAGGTAAGGGTGCGAGTAAGGTAAGTGTGCGATGTTGGTGGTCTGTAGGGGTAGGGGTGGGATAAGTGAGTTAGGGTTAGGGCGCGGGTTAGGTGAGTGTGCGATAGTGACGGACCTTAGGGTAAGGGTTTGGTTAGGGTTGTAGATAGTTGTGTATGTATGGGTTAGTGTTCGTTTGTCAGGATTTTGGTGTGCTTGTGTTGTGTGTGTGGGTTTTGGATAGGGGATTTGTTTTGTTTGTTGGTATGATGTGTCGGGTGTATGCGATGTCGTGTTTGTGCACTGTCGATCTTCTGGCGTCGGTGAAGTGATTTGCGATGTTCTGGCATCGGTGAATTCGTTTTCGTTTTTTTAACTTGTTGATCTACTAAGGTAGATCCGTACAGATATATGTAATACACACATACATATATAGATATCTGTAGAGACTTATACACATACAGATAGATCTGACTGACAACAGATATGTCTGTACATGACTATCTCTCACTCTCTGTCCCCCCCTCACACTCACCCTGTGTCTCTCTCTCTCACTCTCTCCCCCTCTCTCCCCACAACTATATGTCTATATCTACATCTATATATACATATTATATATACATATATACAAACAGATATATATCCATATACAGATATAAATATATCAATACATATATATATATATATATATATATATATATATATATATATATATATATATGTATATAGACTGTGTGAGGCACATGTGTGCAGATGTCTTGCTACAGGTGCCTGGTGTCACAGGCATGGAGTGAACACCAGTGTGGATACTGGAGTACCATACCCCATTCAAAAACACTGACACCAGTAACCACCACATATGTACATGCCTGCCCACCACTGCATGTGTCAGGGGGGAACAGGGTCAACAAGTGTACAATAGGCTCCAGTACCATACCCCATTCAAAAACACTGACACCAGTAACCACCATATATGTACATGCCTGCCCACCACTGCATGTGTCAGGGGGGAACAGGGTCAACAAGTGTACAATAGGCTCCACATCGATATACACAGTGGCACACTAGTCCTGTAATACTTGTACATGGAATGTGTCAGCGGACATGGTGTGCCAGCTATGGACATGTAGGTCACTGTACCCCTCCACACCCCACAATGTCCTACACGGTATGTACCACCCATGACAGCTACAGATATGGTGAAGGACACAGACATATGCAAGTAACTGTGTCAATGCACTCAAACACCACAGAGTGCACACCGACTACCTACATAGAGGTTACCACTGCTGGATATACATAGTTTGGTCACACCCATGACAATTGTCTACCAACCATGGTAACACCTCCAACATCCACAACACAAATTACCTATGTCTGTCGTCCTTGTCACTGCAGTATAGAGCACATGGTGGAGGTACGGGACCCTACTCACAGATATGACATACCCTGTAGTAGACCACACAGAATTAAGAAGCAAGGCTCCCCATGAGTAGATGTCAGACATACCCCTGCTGAATGTTATGCTGATAGGTAATATGCCATATGAGTCACCCTGTTTAACTGTTTGTAAGGAGCAGGTACGATCATAACACATGTGTCACAAGGGGCAGGGTAGCTTAACAGTATGCTGCTGGAGGCCCAGGGCCAAAAGCACACTACCTACCTAGGACACAATGCACACCCATGAACACATTGCAAATGGAATATGCGAGGTGGAATGAGTGTGCTAGTGACTGGGTGCATGTTGTGTACTAGTGTGATTGCTCACCATGACTATCTGTCTGTCATGGTAGTGTGTGTCCTTGGTGTGAGGCCAGAGACAGGTGTGTGGGGTATTGCGATCAGCACATACTACATTGCCATATGTTGTGCTGTGTTACCCTGTATGTCACTGTGGTGTAGGTAGGGTTATGGCAAGTAAGAGTAGTGTGCATTACCAGTGAAATATGTAACGTGCATTGTGTGCAGTGCATGGGCTGATAATGTTCCCCATACAGTAGCTTGATTCAAACCCCCAGTGTGAGGTTGTGTATTGTACCTGAAACAGTGCATTGACTGCTGCTGTATACTAGTCTGTTCTATGGATTGTGCCAGGTACTGTTGCACAGTTGTCGGATGAGCACTGATATCTGGTCATGTACATGTGTATCCCCCAATAGACAGACAGATGCTATATATGGTGCCTAAGTTATATCACTGCGGTAAAGTATTATGTGTATTATGTGTGCTATAGTCTGCTGACAGATATTGCTGACATATTTCCCTTCTCCTTTTCAGGGCCATGGTTCACCAGCGGAACCCAGTCTACTCCGCTGCAGAGGAGGAGTAGATACATCAGAGCCTGGTGCGGGATTTCACTGTACTCTTTTCCCGCACCAGCCAGAACAAGCTGGAGAGTGCTGCACTGTGGCAAGACCTGGTCCATTGGGTAAATGACATAGGCACACATAACCGGACATATGAGCAGGTACGCCATCACTGCAGTGATTTAATTAGAAATGTCCGTCAGTGTGCATCGGATATCCACAGGCAGCAGCTTGCCACAGGTGGTGGGGTGGCTAGACATCCCCCCCTCACCAGACTGGAGGGACTACTCCTGAGTGTTGTGGCTCCAGCACAGCAGCAACAACAACAGCATACATGTGTAATGATGGAGGCTGGAGCCACACAGCAGCAGGACACAGAGCGTGCAGGTAACATGCCATGTGTATAGTTGACCATTCTGTACACTGTTAGATTATGCATGTGTGGGGTGTGTCCTTGATTTGTAGCTGTAATCTTGGTAATTATTGTGCATTAGTGATAACCTCATTATCTGCAGTACAACAGTGGAAGCTAACTGTTGCACTACTGAACTGTATCATGCCCACAGTATCAATGGCACAGTTGTGCCCACTGACGATAAATGTCTCTTTTCCGCAGGTCTCTCTGGTGTAACAGCAAGGCAGCCTATCCATGCTGGTGAGTGTGTAATACCATTACCTTCACTACTCTGTATACTAATAGTAATAATAGGCTGAAGCAGTAGTGCTATGTGTTTGATTGCAGGTGTGTTTGTGTCTGTGGGTTGATATCTCATATACTGAGGTGTGTGCATGTGTGCATGTGCCCATGTGTGCATGTGTGCATGTGCCCATGTATGCATGTGTGCATGTGCCCATGTGTGCATGTGCCCATGTGCGCATGTGTGCATTTGTGCATGTGTGCATGTGCCCATGTGTGCATGTGTGCATGTGTGCATGTGTGCATCAGTAGTGGCATTGCACACATTGTAAACTGTGTTTCCTGTCTTACTCCCACAGGTTCTGGTGCTGCTCTGGTGTCGTGGAGCAGGGAACCTGAATCAGCTGCTGTGGATAGTGATAATGATGATACCTGTGTAATGACACAGGTAGGTGTGCCAGGGTCCGTCATTGGTCAGCCAATTGACACTACACAGCTGTCAACCCCATCAATGCGCACTGTCTTCCTGCCAATACATCCTTGTCACCAATGTCCCTAGGTGATGGACAGGATACAGTGGGCATTGATCAGGGTAATGTGGTACCGGTGGCACATGCATCCCCACACTGCAGCCATGGCCAGGGCTCTGACACGGTACCACACAGGTAGACGTCCATGGGTTCTCGTGGGAGCATCCGTGGGTGTACCGCCCCTGTCAGACATGCCCACAGAGGTCTTTCAACCCCAGCTATGTTTCGGGCTGTAATGCAGGCATAGTCACGTATGGAACGGTACACCAGACAGGGTCTGAGGGAGCTGAGAACATTCCAAAAGAAAAACAATAAAAAGCCAGTTGTATCCAAGGAACGCCAGGATCCAAACACAGTTCAGTTCTCTTTATTTAAACAAAAAACAGATGATAGGTTAAGCGCTTTCATCTAAGTATAAAGACTTCATCAGAACATGAATAATATAATGACACTCCCTTATTTACACAAAAAGCCCGCCTTTCTCATAATTCATTAATTATTCAATTAACTAAAATGAACTGATTTTAAAAATACAGAAGATAAAAATATAACTTTCAGCCATGTATTTTCGTGGATGATACAAAAATGAACTTAATTTGTACTCCATCACTGTCCTTACCAATACATATATAATAACTCTAATAAAAAGTTTATCAACAATGGTTTAACTAAAAAATCTTACATATGTCATTAAAATATCATACTGTAATACAGTCAACTTTGTCAGACTGTTTAACTAGATCAATAGTATGGGAGAATAAAGTTAAAAATAGCCATAAAATTGTTATACAATCTTATACCATCAAATAACATATTTATGTACTATATATATATAATATTACATTGTGAGTAGTTAAAAAACCAAATACATCTAACACAAATCTAATAAAGATGGACTTGAACACAGGTCCTTCTAGAAATTCTAAGCTCTTACTAAATGTTTAGTGGGTATAACCTCATTAAGTCCTGGGGGGGCTTTCTATATTGAGCATTGAGCCTTACCTGCCATTTGATTTCCTTTTCACCTACCACAGCCTTGATATTACCACCCCTAGGATTGGGGGATACTACCTCTAAAATGGCAAATTTGAAGCCTTTACATCCAGGGCTATTGGCTAAATGACGATAAAGTGCATTATTAACATCTTGTTTCTTAATGCAATAGGAATGGTCATATATCCTATTTTTTAACTGACGATCTGTCTTCCCCACATAATAACTTGAGCAAGAACTACAAATGGCCAAATAAATTAGATGTTGTGTCTGACAATTACCATAACTAAAAATAATCTTACTGCTAATATAATTATTCAAGACAATATTTTGCTCTTCAAAAATGTATCCACAGAAATTGCAATGGCCACATTTCCTAGTTCCTGCTCTATTGTGCAACCCTTTCCTTTTGTAGTTGGATTTTATTTCAATAATTTGGTTCATGTTGGTACCCATTTTACATACAAAATGCGGTCTTTTACATATTTTCTCTTTTATTCCCTCATCACTAGTAAGTATATTCCAATTAGATATAATTATTTCCTTCACATCCTTGGTGTAGTTACCATGTTTCAAAATGCAAGCCTTAGTATAATCAGCATCGTTGGTATCTCTGTTAATTTTATTAACAGATTGTCTCCTGTTGTTGGTAGGTAAACCTACGCCTAAAAGAGGGAGGTACTTCTTGCCCCATTCATTGGAAACATATTTGATGATATCATTGATCATGCTAGTAGGATACCCTTTGTCCCTAAATAACTGACCAATGAATTCTAATTCGCTCAACATGCTGTCTTTATTAGAGGTCATTCTGGCAGCTCTAATGCACTGTCCTTTCACTATACTACGTTTCAAGGAATATGAATGTGCACTGTCAAAGTGTAAATAGCCATTGCTGAAAGTGTCCTTCCTAAAGATCTTCGACTGAAAAGAATGACCATCATTGTATATATATATATATATATATATATATATATATACATCTAGATAATTTATCCCCTTTCTATTGTATTGATATGTGAACTGTAAATAACTGGTGGTTTGATTCAAAAAATCGATGAAGTTTTGGAGCATAACTTCATCACCCTCCCACAGAACAAAGATATCATCCAGGTACCTGATGTAACATCTGAAGTATTGCATCCAGGGGGAGTGTAAGATATATTCCTCCTCCCAATCAAGTAGTACTAAATTCGCATACATGGGGGCGCAAGCTGCCCCCATGGCTACACCTGAAATTTGTCTGTAATACTCCCCTTCATAATATATGTAGTTATTGTCAAGTACAATATCCAAAAATTCTGTGAGTAATAGAATAGTATCTTTGTCTAGTCCACTGTGTTTACATAGGCTATTTTCAAATCTATGGATACCTTCTTCCTTAGGAATGCAAGAAAAGATATCCTTAATGTCAATGGTGACAAATATCATGTTGGGACTCCAAATATCTTGCTTGAATATTCCTAAAAATTGCCAAGAATCCTTCATTATGTGAGCTATCAAACTGTACATGTGTTTGAGCCGATGGTCTATAACCTTACCAAAAGGGAAGGCTTTACTTTGGCTCCCTGAAATAATAGGCCTAAAAGGTGGGTCCATTGGGTTTTTGTGAACCTTCGGAATCCCTGTAATGGTTGCCAAAATGGGAAATTCTACTTTAAGGAACCTATAAAGATCTTCACTGATTCGATCATCCATTAGGAACTCTTCCAGATATAAATCAATTCTACGGTGAGCTATATTCACCTGATTTAAAGACGAGACCTCATAATGGGTGGAGTTATTAAGAAGATCAAAGATCCTACAATTGTATTTTTTTTGATCATATAAAACAATACCTCCCCCCTTGTCAGCTGACATAATCCTAATATTTTGTTCACATAAGAGTCGATCACTGTATTAACTTGTTTCTTCAAAATGTGATTTTTCCTGTTGTACTTGTGTTTATTGTATAAATCATACAACTGAGTATTAATCACATTTTTGAAGGAACCTATTGTTTTGTGCATAGGTGGAGTAAAGGTACTTTTCTTTCTTAAACTATAGGATGTAGATTGCTGTAATGGCCTGTCATGAAAAAACACTCCGAGGTTGAGCTTTCTAAGAAATAATTTAACCTCTATTAGTGTGTCTGTTAAATCAAAGGACTTGTCTGGAATAAACTTCATACCTTTGGTAAAGATGTTAAATAACTCAGGTTGAACTACACAGGAACTGTAATTATAAATTATAACATCACCACTAGCATGTGTGATATTCTCAAGTGACAACTCAGTATTATTATAAAAGATATCCTTCTGAGGAATATCAATGTCATGAGTATGCAAATAATTGACATTAGGCTCAACATCATTCCCTAAAAGTTCCTGCATTTGTTCCACTTGTTCTGACCCCGCTTGTTCCGACCTGCAGGCTGCCAATTGTGGTACCCCCTCCCCTCTTCTAAAAAAACATCCTCTTGGTGATGGTAGTTAGTGTCATCAAATCGCCTGATGGGAACAACCTCCTGAGGAGACTCCCTCTCCTGTCTGGTGTTCCATCTAACCACTATCCCCTTCTCATATTGATACAAGTCCCTAGAAAATGTCTTACTTTTCCTTTCAAAGGCTTTTTTACAGTTGTTTTCAGCATAGTCAAACTGTTTAAAATGTAATTTTTCCCATTGGGGAAATAATAGATCTTTGGTAATAGATTTGTTCATACATTCAACTTCATTAAACAAAACACTAAGCTTTGAATCATTGCATGACACTATAAATTCCATGAACTGTTTCCCAAAACTGTCAAACATGTCATTACAAATTTTGATGTTCTCAGCATTCATATCAACCCCTATTGGTTGCTTAAAGAATCTTAACCCCATTGGGGCAATACCACTGTCGATACATTTACGTAAATACAAGTTGTCCACTTGTAAAGTCTTGATTTTATTCAACTTATTCCCAAAGTTGTAAATCGTATCTCTAAGTGTGTAATTGTGTCTCTCTTTGGTTGTAAATTTGTCCTTAGGTTTACCAATAGCACAAAAACCGTATGGCATTTGTAAAAACTTGTCAAAGTTAAAGTTATTACTTGTGACATAACTGTCGCTCCCTAGAACAGACGAGCGCTGGGATACAGTACCTTCATTTTTCTTGTTTATCGTTGAGTGCGACGTCTCAACAGCAGCATAAGTCCGAGTAGGTGGCATGCGTTTTGGTTTAGCCCCTGAAATAAGGTACATATCCTCCTGGTTAATACTGGAAACCGTAGAAAAATTTAGAATCCCCATTTGGCTGGATATTCCACCATCGTCGATGTTCCTCTGTGTACAGCCCAACGGAAGAGGAGACATGGTACGCTTCTGCCCATTCGGGATTTCCTCAAAGCTGTCATTGCCCAATGAAGAACGTGGAGACACTGTAACTGGAATGGGGATTGGTTTAGTGTTAGGTTTGTCAGAAACAGAAGGCGGGGTAAGTAATTCCAATAAGCGTGTAATCTCGCCTTTTAGTATGGCCATCTCGGAATGAATTTGTCCACTTCTTCCCTAGAGATGGTAGTGGAGCTTCCCGACACATTGTGCATAGAATCCATGGCAAGGCACAACTATGAAAGAAACTACCCCAGGAAGCCAACAATCCAAAAGAAAAACGATAAAACGCCAGTTGTATCCAATGTCCCTAGGTGATGGACAGGATACAGTGGGCATTGATCAGGGTAATGTGGTACTGGTGGCACATGCATCCCCACACTGCAGCCATGGCCAGGGCCCTGACATGGTACCACACAGGCAAACATCCATGGGTTCTCATGGGAGCATCCGTGGGTGTACCGCCCCTGTCAGACATGCTCACAGAGGTCTTTCAACCCCAGCTATATTTCAGGCTGTAATGCAGGCACAGTCACGTATGGAATGGAACACCAGACAGGGTCTGAGGGAGCTGAGAACATGTCGCACAGCTATGAGTGACAGTATGCGTGATGTTGCGGCTGCCGTCCGAAACTTCACCAAGGTCATTGACAGACATTGGGGGGACACATTAGATCTGTTCCACAACTATATGTCCATGAGCCAGGGCAATGGTGGACGGTTGTGGCGTCGACGTGGCCGTATGCCAGCAACAGCAGCAGCTGGCAGCCATCGCAGATGGCAACAGGGCCGCGGCCACTCACATAGTGCCAGCAGCAGGTCTGTGCTGTCATCGGACCACCCCAGGAGACCACGTGCACGTGGCACTGGACGGTCCCAACAGGGACCTGTCTCCAGTAAACAAACACCTGCTTCTGATGACAGTACCCAATCTGGCTTGGTACCTGATACGGTCCGTAGCACCCCTGCCAGGCACAGGTACCGTGTCCGTGGCCACAGACAGTGATATGTATGACCTGGCAGGTACAGTCTGTGGCTGTCCACAAACACCTGTATATGGCAGCCATGAGGTGGGACTGTGTGCATTCATACACACATGCAAAGTGATAACACCTAGGGCTACCGCATACACACACACTGCATCAACATTGCCGCATCTTGTACTGCTGTCCCTCACCAACACACACACACAGACATGTCAATTGGTTGTATCAGTGGCAGACTCAGGCATACCAGGTACACACCCTGTGCATATGATGAAACTGCCACCTCCTGCAATCTGTAAAATCGGTGCAGGAACAGGTTAACATGGTGCTGATGCACAGGGTGACTACATAGACATATTGTAATAGTATGATGTTGACAACAGTACAGTGTAATTATAGCATTGTGGGTATATACCAGCATGCCTGATGCAGTTACAGTATGAATGTCATTGTATTATTTTGTACACCCATAGTAATTAACACAGTGTTCTGTCTGCACATCTTTGCATACTGGTGGTGAGGCTGTGAAGGGATGGCCACCTACATAGGTAGCACAGGGGATACAACAATGTACATATTGATACTCAATGATGGCCATGTCAACTGCGAGTTGCATGCTGTCCACACACGACTCTGCAATGCAGATGTTTCAGGATGTTGATATCTGTGCAGTACTACACAACAGGTTCAAGGCTCACAAGAGCACACTAGCACTACAAGGTCACACCTCATGCCATGCATAACAGCACCAAAACACAGAACTAACTATGACAGGAGGGAGAGTGTCCATACATGTCAAGGATACTGTGGTGCCAGGACAGGTAGCTTACATCATACTAAGTCTGGAACTGCTGAGTGAGGGCTCAGTGTCTGTTATTTGACATGTGTATTATTACAGGTATGAGCACTTGGGTATCAGGCCAGTTATTCAACATTACGAAGGTACGTGGTCTATACACTTGTGGGGGGTGCAGCTGGACCCAGCCCATCTGACCTGGGAATGTCTGGGTACTGGCTTAGAGTGCCTGCATATATGCACTGTTACATACTGGAAGTCGTACACCTTGTTTGTTGTAGCATAGTCTACATACAGGCCTGCTGACTGTAGCTTTGTTTGTATGCATGTTTGCCTGTTATGTTCCTGAAACACTGATTCCACCTGCAGTGCAGATATACAGTGTCTCTGTGGATCCCTAGTGACATCTGTGTTGCTTACTGTACTGATGTCCATGTGTCACATGACAGAACATCACTGTTTGTCCTGTTTGCATGTAGCTTGCCTGTAACACATTGCATATGACTTACCTCACATTTGCTCAAGACAGCATTCATATATGCCAGCACTAACAAATCAGGAGCACTACACCCTCACATAGTCACCTTGAGTACCTTGTTCCCCATTGGCCCTATGTGTCGTTACTTAGTATGGGAGTCACAATGCTATGGTAGCATGTGCAAAGGTCACCTGTCGATCTACTCTCAGGTCCAGTTGGTGAATCTGTGAGTCATGTGGCAATGTTACAGCTGCCTCATGTACACAGACAACCCTCTCCCCTTCCCATACATGTACAACACATGTGAGAGATGCAACCACATAGCCAAACTGGGGGCTAAGCTCTGTTTACACAGCACTGGCATTCCCTGTCAGGTGGAGTGGGATGCTACAGTGAATACAGTACCAGTCTCCCATAGACCTGTCATGACCACAATCCAAACACAGAAACACACAGGTACATTATTGGGCTCTCAGAATAGCATCCTGCCTGAGCAGCTGACACCTGCAAAGCAGACACACAAGCAAACATTACGCCAGAGCAGAGCACATGCAACACATAGCTCACAAAGCCTGTGTGCCAAACAGTGTCAGGCCATATGGCTAGACAACACCCCTGCTACGGTTGTATGAGGTACCTCTATTGTCACGTACATGGTGGTCCTGTTCCCAGGCTGAATAAGGTGACGGTCATGCTGAGCTGTCCATCGGGCACTATGATCCACCACATAACACAAGCAAAGCGGTCACTCCAAGGCATGTAGAAGTATGACTCAGTCATTGTCTGTGCCAGTGTGTATGATCTCTGACGCACCTCCCTAGACTACATGTTAGGGGACATAGAGGGGCTCTCTAAGCTTGTGGCACAGGCTGGTATGACCCTGGCCTTGAGTAGCATCTCACTCTCACCATGAATGCTGCCACAATATGTAGACAGGATCATCGGTTTCTGCACTTAACGTATCTTTCAGTGACATCCAAAGGGGTTCGAATGCCTGTCAGTGTGGGATTACATGCTGGACATGCCACATTGCTTTGCTTGGGACAGCTTTCACCTATCACCCATGGGCTGTTGTATATAGGCAGAGGCTGTTGCTACACACATCGTGCCTTTGTATGCAAGGCTGACATTACATAGCCACTTACACAGGTATCACACGGGATGGGACACTAATAGCAATGCTACTCAACAGCAGCAGTGTAAACCTCAAGATGCATGCAGTGGAAACTGTCCTTAGCATGGGGTACAGCAATATCCGTGCAGTAACAGACTCCTGGTACAAGGCTCCCAGGTGCACACCATCAGTGCCAGGTCATTCCTGATACCATGCTTGTCATCCCCTACACATGCACCAAAACAAAACAGGGGGGATGTATCCAAAGGCACCTCAGATACACACACCCCCAGGTTGGTGGCACTGCACAAAGCATCAGAACCTCTCCATGTGCAACACACAGTGGGTTAGACTGCCTTCAGGTTCATAGCCTGGCACACACCACACTCCCATACCCAGGAAACCCACTTGGCCTTCCTGACAACACTGGGAATATGACGGTCTCTACACACACCATTATATGGTTGTACTGCAACTACCCAAACATACAGTGTGAGCATTATTCTAGCTGCAAGACCCTATCTGAAGGTTTATTATCATTCATTCCCTGCATTGCTATGGAACAACTTGTTACCACTCCCACAAGTGGTGACAACATGCTGCACCTGTTCATCACCAACATGTGGACTATATGCTCCAGACCAATCATGTATCCCTCGCTGGTGGGATGACACCATCTACAACCTACACTGTATAGTCACATACCACATGCAGCCCCTACACAGAACACCACAGTCATACAGTTGTCTGATGCATATTCCATGTATTCGCATGAGGCAGGCTTCGGACATGGGAACTCTTGCAGTTCACAGGTACATATGTGTAGGTGGCACACACATACATCATGTGTGCATTGACATTACTGATATAATGTATGTCGTGCAATATTGGGAAAAACACCCCACACACATGGACAAACTGTGTGACAAAAATACACATGGCATTTGTAGGATACAAACCCCTACCTAACTATGTTAGATCACTTGTGAGAGTCGTAGTAGCAGAGTGTACTATTTGCATTACTGGGAGGATTGCTTTCTCCTGCTGTACTCATAGGGTACTGACATCACCAGTGTTTAGACAGTGGAATATGCAGCATGTGTTGTGTAGTAATATTTGCCAAAAGGGACATTTCTCATGCACATGGAATTGCATATACTACTCCCCACACACAGTCACGCACACACTGGGCACTTGCAGGATTCAAACCCCTATCTAACTATGTTATGACACTAGTGAGAGATGCATTAGCAGAGCGTGCTAGTTGCATTACTGGGAGGGATTGTTTTCTCCTGCTGTACTTATAGGGTGCTGACATCATCAGTGTTTAGACAGTGGAATATGCAGCATGTGTTGTGTAGTAATAGTTGCCAAAAGGGACATTTCTCATACACATGGAATTGCACACACTACTCCCCCACACACTGGGTACTTGCATGATTCAAACCCCCACCTAACTATGTTATGACACTAGTGAAAGACGCATTAGCAGAGCGCACTATTTGCATTACTGGGGGATTGCTTTCTCCTGCTGTACTTATAGGGTGCTGACATCATCAGTGTTTAGACAGTGGAAAATGCAGCATGTTTTGTGTAGTAATAGTTGCCAAAAGGGACATTTCTCATACACATGGAATTGCACACACTACTCCCCCACACACACAGTCACACACACACACTGAGCACTGGCAGGATTTAAACCCCTACCTAACTATGTCATGACACTTGTTAGAGACGCAGTATCGGAGCGCGCTATTCACATTACTGGGAAAAAATTTCTGCTCCTGACATATGTATAGTGTGCTGACATCATTATGGATGAAGAGGTATGTACATCTGTTACTATCCATCAGTAAGGGGGAGAGCATATCTATGCATTAACTTTGCACAGGCACAGTGGCCTACTGTACTGTGGAGACAGACACCAAATACACTGTGGATAGCCTTCTGTATTCCCTAGGGACTACAGTCAGGTATTGCACTCTACGGCCATATGTTTACCTGTCAGATGCAAGTATCTGTTGCTCATATATTGTTTGTGGGTCTTTATTGCCATAGCCTTCCCTATCTCTATAAACAACATGTGTACTGTGGGAGATGTTTGCATATGAGTGGGATCCAGTACTTTACTTATGTCTCTGTTGTAACTTCACTGTGTGCACTGGGCAGATGTCTGTATTGTGGGAGGTTCCTGTGTTAACACATAGAAATGCCAGATATGTGTGTGCAACTGCTGAACTGTGACATGGCCTAAGTGTGTGAGCATGCCCAGTTCACAGTTTGTATGGCTTCTTGACTGCCACATCTCATTTATCTAAGTGTGCGAGCATGCCCAGTGTGACCTTTCCTTATGTTTGGATCTGTGGACCACCACATTTCTGTTTGTGTGTGGACGCCATCTATATATCACATGTACAGCTGTGTGTTGGACATCAGGTTGTGTTCTTACTGCCCAACTGCTGTGTGTCTGAACCTAACAGGCATTATGCTGTGCCTGCAGGGTCACTATGGGATAGTTTGCATACAGTTGTCGTCATCCTTTCCTGCTGACCAAACAGTTGTATTGCTGTATAGTGTACTGGTGCAAAACTTTCACTGTGGTGGGCAGTATAATCAGTTTCAGTCCTATCACTGCTTGTAATATTTATAGTGAGCACACCAGGCTGGTTGAGGGCCAGTTGTGCAGATATTACCATGTTGCATTTTGTTCAGATATGGACAGCTTAGTACATGATTGTCTGACATTGTTAATGTATTCCACAACTTGTGTGGACAGTGACAAACAATGGCCGTGTGTCCTAGTCCATTTGTAATGCTAGTCAGAGAGTGTTTGTCCTTCAGCACACATTTACTGGTGTTTGCCATGACATATGTCACGGTTAGTGTGCTGTGCCTCTGTCTACCCATGACATACAGGTGATATCCAGGGTACACCTACCATCTCCCATCCAATCATCATGATTCCTCTGGATGACAGTCACTGAGGGACTCCCTGGATATCCTGTAGTGGGAGTTTAGTCGTGAGTGGAGTGAGCTTCTGGGTTATGGACCAATCAGTACAGCATGTCCTGTTTATGTCTGTGCTGGGGTTCAGGCCTGTCAGCTGCATAGATCACCAGCATTCAGTGTTTACATGGTGCCAAATGTCCATTGATACCAGGTTGGTCATGGCTCTATACATCAGGCACAGTTCACCTCCAGCCAGGCAGTATGGCACTGTGTGGAGCTGCAGTTTCTTTACTCAGGCGACACATGGCATCTGTTAAGCTCTGCGATCCTCCTGGTGGGGTATTTGTGTGGTCTTTCCAGTTGCTGCAGGTGTCTGCTATGGTACATCCCTGAAGGGCCATTGTACACAATTGTGAGGCTGCTGATGGATGACTGGAGAGGCACATTGACATACCCTAACCAAGCTGTGCTTACCTTCATGATTAGGTGGGTATATGGTATGTTTCTGTAACCACTACAGACACATGGTTGTCACATGCAGGATATCTATCACCTTGTGTCCCCAGGTCTCTTATTGCTCCTGATGTACTTACTGGGTTAACACCTATGTGGTAATTTCTGGCCATGTACTGTGTTTCCACAGGGGTTGACTATACACTATTCTGCATTTAGCTTGTTGACATGGCTGTGGCACCACTTGTGTGTTTCTATGTGTGCCTTTTGTAGGTTGCTTGTGTCAGCTGGAGGGTCTGATATAGTGGCCAGTTTGTAGTCCTCTGCAAACCTGTTCAGACAGAGTCCTTCCATGTTGGCCTGCACCTATGTGACATATATAGCATACAAGAGGGGTCCCAGGACCATGCCTTGTGGGATGCCAGTTGTACCTGGTTTGCAGTCTGCCATGGCTACAGCATGTCTGCCAGGTCAGTTCTGTCCTTGAGCTGGTTTGCAACCCATCTACTTGCATAGGGGTTTATAGTTAGGCTGGTGAGCTTATCTGTACCGCCAACTAGGGTATTGTATGGAAGAGTTTAGCAAGGTCCAGATAGGCTGTGTGATCAACATTCCCCACATCATGGGGCTTGGTGCATGTTTCACATGAGTCAGACATGTGTATGGGGCAGGATCTGCCCTATGACAGCCACACTGGGTAGGGTCCAATGTCTGTAGGTACCCAATCTCGTTATTCATGGGATCCATGATCATCCTCTCCATTACTTTGCCAACCTAGATATTCGGGGTTGAGGGGTGATAGTTTGCAGTATCCATTCAGGCACCCCCTTTGTGGTGTGGGACCACTGTTGCTGTACACCGCTCTTTGGGTACATATCCTGTGGTAGGATTGATAGTGCACAGTAATGCTATTTGCTGTTCCATTCTTCTTACAGTACTTGTTGGACACAACCCAGGACACCATCTGGTACCATTGATGCTGTGTGCTGTGCTTTGTGGATGCTGGCTGTTACCTCAGCATCTGCAATGTCGTGGGGCCAGCACTCTCCTGGGATAAATATTTGACAGTTAGGTGCTGGTGGGGAGTTTGCAAAGAATCTATTAGGTAGGATGTTGGCAATGTGTGTGGGTTTGGTGTATTGTTTGTGATATTAGAGTGCTGCAGAGCATATCTGTGGATTATCACCATGGTTCCTACCGCCAGATAGGACAGCTGTGTAATAATCCTTTGTGTCCTGCACAATTTGTATCATCATAGGTTCATAGGTTCATACTAGGCTATCTGCCCTGGCCTTGTTTGAACATGGACAGACAGTGTGTGGGTCTCAACAGCCCTTGCAATGTGCATATTATGCCCATGTAGGGTTTACTTTCCTAGATGTGACACAGGGATGGCCCCCAGTGTACACCTACTATCTCCCATGCACTTCAACGAATTTCTCTTGTTGAGTTTGTATGTGGAGCTCAGCCTATCATGGACTGGGATTCTGTTCCAGAGTGTCCTGAGCCTCTGGGTTATGGATCTGCCCCTCCAGCACATCCTATTAATCTATGTGTAGAGGTTCAGATATCTCACTGTGGTGTGTCTGCTGGATTTGTGGTTTCTGCAGTGGAGCATGTCCATTCATTCTGGATTGGACATGGCCTTGTACATCAGGCATACATCACCTCTGACTGTGCAGTATGCTTCTGAATTGGGCTGTGGTTTCTTCAGCCAGGCTGCAGATGTCCAATGTTTGGACCCTTTATCCTGTTGGTGGGGTACATTTGGGGTCTTTCTGACTGCTGCATGTGTAAGGTAAGGTACATGCGAACTGGGGCATAGTTGTCACGTATGGGCCTGATAAGGGAAGGGTATGGGGGCACGGTGACCTCTGTAGCTCTACATGTGCATCCTTTCATATTAAGGTTGGCAATATAGCAGGTCTTCCTGGCCACCTTGGCAATGTGTGTGTCACATGACAGGTTACTGTCCACTTGTGTCCCTAGGTCCATGATTACTTTTTCCATACATAATGGATTGCCACCTATGTCATACTTTGTGTGTGCCTTGTTTGGTATTTGTTGGGACATTCATACTCTGAAGTGTCTTAAGGAAGGCTGGCTGGGGTATCTGGGTTTGTGTGTGGGGTCTGTAGCAGGCTTTAAACAGGTTCACAATTTGAGACAGTGTTACTTTCCCGTGGATAGTCCATGCTGCTTCTTGCTGTGGTACCAACCTGGGGCTGTGGTTATTCTTGATAATTACTGGTAGCCACACTCCTATTGTCGTCTGTTCCATGTTTTGGAGCTGTAGAGCATGGTATGAGGCATAACCTGTTAGTATTAGGGTGCTCTTCTGGACCTTGCCCAGGTTTCTGTTACAGAACACATATTACCATTCTCCATGCTGTGGTGGGTTTGGTCTGCATGCACCTTGCAGGTTAGACTTCTGGCATTAGGTAGCATTACGTCCAGGTTATTATCCCTTGTGCTACCTATGTTGGTGGGTTTGTGTTTCCAGACTTACCTATTCCAGGCACAGTGGGGGTAACAGCAGCCTTTGCCAGTATCTACACAGTCAGGTGTGCTGGGTGCGTGCCATCCCTAGCAGGTGGGGCATCATGTCTTGCTCGGCATGTCAGCCCAGGCTGTCAGCCATGTGTTCCCCCTTGCTAACAGCAATACCTCAGCCATTTATTGTACTTGATTTTGTTGTCTTCATAGTGTGGCATCATGCTTGATGAGGGTGAGATGTTAGGTTGGGTCTTCATGTTTGCATATACTAGATGGTGTTACATTGCTTAACACATGGCAATCATGCCTCAGGTGGTGCTGCAGGGCTTCCTCTGTCGGATGCACATACTACACTCCCTGTACATGTTTGGGAGCAGGTTATGTCATGTTAGGCATCCCTTTTACTATATGAGTGAGTCAGAGAGGGGTATCATTCCCAGGGTTCCTACTGAGCCAGTGTATGTGCTATGCGTTGCCTCTTTGCCAAGGCCAGGGCATACTGGGCACGTCTCCTTCTGCCTACTGGGGCAGGCTCAGGTTGTTCCTCCTCTGAGCCATGCTCTGCCTGTGATGGCCTTGGCAATGGTGGGGGGCTGTTTGTCCTGGCCCTATGATGGTCCTGCTGCAGATGTTTTCACATGATCATATTATGTAGCATAGCACATATCATGACAATTTCGGTACATGTAGTTGGTGAGTACTGCAAGGCTCCACCAGATGTGTCCAGGCACCAGAACCGTGACTTGAGCAGCCCAAACACATGCTCTATTACATTACGTGTTTGTGCGTGTGCCTCATTATGGCGTTCCTGTTCAGGTGTGTGCTCATTTCTGATGGGTGTCATCAGCCACGGCTCCAGTGCATAACCTGCATCCCCCACTAGGTGTCCATGTGGGATGTCCCCATTGGCAAATGTCTGGTACAGCTGCGTCAAATGCCAGATATGGGAATCATGGTAGCTCCCAGGGCAGCCAGCACACACATTCATTATTATGCCCTGGGCATCACACATGACCTATCTGTTGATGGAGGGGAAGCCCTTGCGGTTAATGTAGGCCCTACCCCGCTCACCGGCTGGTGCTTTGATGCGTATGTGCGTGCAATCTATTGCACCCACTACCTCAGGGTATTCCACTATTTGCTGGAAGAGACGCATATTGCTGGCCAATACCTCATGGGCATTGGGGAAATATACATGATCACCATGTGCTGACATGGCATCCAGGAACTGGTGCAGTACCCTGGAGGCTGATGCCTGTGATATCCCCATCATATCACCAGTTGGTCTCTGGAAGGTACCTGTTGCTAGTATTCTTAGGCCAACACATACCTTGGTTTCCACTGGGATGGGTTCCCCTCTGTTGGTTCTGTGTGTGAGGTGTGGCCTGCACAGCTCAACAATTTGCTGCAGGAGGTCTCTGTCCACTCTATAGCGCTCCACTATCTCCAGCTCATGTAACCCCTGGTAGGTGACCCTGGGACTGTACACTCTTCTTCGTCTCCTCACTGTGGGTTGTCTGGCAGCATTTCTATTGTCACCACCCTCAGCAAGTCTCCTATGTCTCCTTATGACAGCTATGGCAGCCCCTAGCATGTTTGGTCTTAGTGCAGCTTTTTCAGTTTTCACTTCTACTAGCTTACTCCTGTCTTGCAGTGTCTCTTGAGAGAAACATACTGCAATGCTGTTTGCAGTGTTTTAAGTGCTGGGCTGGGCTTGTATTCTGCCTGTGTAATTGCCTGCTTCTAATTGTTTTCACCTGCTACCTCTACAGGTATTCCCTGCTAGTTTCCTACTATTTCTTCTGCTTCCTTTTCCTCTCTGTTTCCTTAGGGGGAGCAGCACACATACCAGCGAAAACACGCTCACAGTGGCTACCATGCGCACACATGCTTACACGGACTCGCGGCTCCCAGCGCGCACACGCGCGCATGCACGTACAGCAAGAAACTTTGGTGTTGGCCACAATGTACACCTTCCATTTCTTGACTTTCCCATGCTTATCTGTTGACACTCCTCTTTTTCTGCTGTGTGATTGATATGTTTCACATACCACTTTTCTCCAATGAGCTTGATTTCTTCCTGACATTCCCCCCTGTGATGTCACCCATCTCCTATTCTGTTACTCCCCCTTATCTAACTCTTACACTACACGGACTGTGCTCATTTGCTATGTGACAGTGTGATTCACTATCCTACCATTCATTTACATAGGATTGCCTACTAATGCTTAGTTACATGTCTTACACTCAGCTTCCCCCCTTAGCAACCACTAGACGGTGGCCATGTTGTTTTTGGTCTGCTAGTACCTGCATTGCAAATCCATGCATTACATAAAACCCACATTTGTGGGTTTCAAACTTTCATTTTTCAGTTTTATATAGCGCAGCCCGTTTGCGCGGGGCTGCGCTGCGTTTAAACATCGCCGATCTCCAAAAAAAAAACCTCTTTTTTTTCATGTTTGCGTCGGTTTACCATGCCAGTGGCCACATATTTGGCCATTGGCATGCTGTCTGTAACATTTGCACAGTTTATTTGGAGCTGTCATAGCTCTGTTGTGTTATTTGCAGTAACGTACTCAGTTGTCAACTGAGTACATTTCTGCAACTAACACGACTCTTACACGGGCTGCATTCAGCTTCGTGGCTCGCTTAATCTACCTCATTTGCATGCCTTTCGGCTGCAAGTGGGGTGATTAGCATATCCACACCCTGCCCATGTAAGAGTCGTTTTAGCTTTCTCTTACATGGGATTTCGGGCTGTTCCTGGATCGCGATGGCTGCATGGAGTCTTACATGGCTCTTAGACTCCGTGCAAGCCATCGTGAATCCTGCCCCATGTTTTTAGTTTGTTAGCTAAAGACAACAGTATCACTACTGACAAATTTCAACTTATGCATTCTCCTAACCCTAGTTTGGCCAAACTGTTTGGCATTCCAAAAATACACAAACGAGTTAATGACCCTCCCTTCAGACTTATTGTTTCAAACAAACATTCCAAAACTGAGAGGATAGCTCAATACATTGATTTTGTACTTAATCCTGTTGTTCAAGCCACACCATTTTACAACAGAGACTCTTGGGATTTTCTCAATGAACTATGTAAAGCTAATACTGATTTTTCTAAAAGTATTCTTGTTACGTTAGATGTGGTAGCACTTTACACCGACATTCCTCATGTAGAAGAGTTGAATTATATCAAACACTTTTTTATATAAATTTGCAAAGTTTCCCAGGAAGAAGATTGATATCTTGGACACTTTAATGTCTTTAGTGTTACACAACAATTTTTTTCCCCTTTAACAACGAAATTTATAGACAGGTCAGAGGCGTAACAATTGGTTCCAAGATGGCCCCAGCCTTTGCCAACTTAGTCTTAAGTGAGTGGGAACTTCGTACTTTTTTCATTTACCAGGGTTTTATTTCATGAAAATGTTCAGGAGGTATATTGATATCATCTTTTTTATTCGGAAGGGTAGTGAACAACAACTTAGTTTGTTTATTAAGTCACTCACTGAAAGTATTGGATTTTTGGAATTTGTTGTAGCTAGCAAAGGACTTTCTGTATCTTTTCTTGACACCTACATTTCAATTAACAAGGGCATAGGAGTACTTTCTTTCACTATACACAGAAAACAGACTTTTAGGAATAGTTATCATGAGTTTAAAAGTCAGCATCCTTCTTATGAAACACAATGTTGTAAAAGGGCAATTTATTAGAATTTCAAGACTGTCCAGTGAAGATGCCACTTTTGAAAAGGAATGTGATTTTATGATTGAATTGTTCCTACAGAAGAATTACCCAGCTAACTTAATCAGCTCTATTAGAAGTGAAGTTAAAGGAGCAAGGTACACTAAGTTTGCACATAGTCTAAAGTGTGGCTTTGTCCATTCTACCTACAAAAACTGTGCTACCACTGACCGTACTCTTAGTTTTTCCCTGCGTATTTGCAGAGATGCTTCTCTTAAGAAACATATTAACTGAAAATTGAAAAATTATCCATAGTGATCTTAACGTTTGCAAACTTTTGGGTACTAATCCTTGTTTTTTCTTTAAACCTACCAAGAGTTTAAAATCCTATTTTAAAAATAATGATAGTCCAGTTTTATTGTCTATCACTAATGAGAGAAAGAAAACTAAAGGCATGTTTAGATGTGCTAAATGTGTTTGCTGCAATTAAATTTTCACTGGCAACTCTTACACTTTCTCTCATTGCAGCTTTACAGTAGGCTTTACACAATATTATGACTGTAATAGTTCATTAGTTGCGTATTGTGGCATTTGCACATCATGTTATTATTTTTACATAAGGATGATTTGGAAACTCAGTGACAGAATTAAAGAACACAACAGTGCAATAAGAAACAAGGACATGACTAGTGCCTTGGGGAATCATAGTGTAAATTGCCATAATTTTGACAAATTTTTATTTTTTTATTTTGGAGCAAGTTGATGATTTTTTTCGGAGACTCTGATGGATTATTACAGGTGAGAGAACTGACGTGGCAGTTACGCCTGAGAGCTGAATTTCTTCCAGGTCTGAATGACACCCTGAATTTGAAATGTGCTTTTAAATGGCTTCAGTGATAGTTCTTTTAATACATGCTAATACATTCTCGTACACTTTCATTCACCATACTGTTATACAGGTTGTTCCAGCACTTAATAGTTAATATATTCTGTCAAGTGTGATTTTATTGACTTGTGTTAATAAGTGGATTTCTACATAGTAAGTTTTGCTTTACTAAGCAGTGACATTCATTGGTGGTTGATACCTTCGTATTATTCATGTTGCATTATTGTACAGTTATATTTTGAATGCATTGCCCTGTTCTTTAGTCTGATGAAGTTCCGATACAATAAAGGAATGAAAGCTAATCATACAAGCTTGGGGTTTGTTCGTTCGTTTTATTTTATTATTTTTTTTATTATTTTTTTAGTAGCAGAAGTTATTTTTATTAACATTTAATATTATATTTAGGAAATAATCTATCAAACTGGATGAACACAGGAAATTATACTTCGCTTTACCAACAAACCTTGTGTAATATAATACAAATACACAGAAGGATTTTTGTCTTAATTTGCAGTTGCACCCTCTCACATATGGTTTTATTTTCTTTGTCACACAGCTGTTGACTTACTGCTGTTGTTCAACTCCTGACCAAACCAGCACTTAGCATGGATAAATACATAATGATTAGTTTATAGTACATCGAGTTCTGTGACTCATGTCCAAATTCAGAAAAAAGACAAAGTTCTTAAGCACCTTTTGATGTAATGAAGGTGTTTATCAAAGTTTTATGAAGCACCTTTCAGTACTGTTAATATGTTGTCTCATGGAGGAACATAACACTGACCTGTACCAGGTATCACAGACCAGCAGTTAGACACTGAAAAACTTTGAAAGCTGAACTGCTGTGTGCTGCCTCACACACACACACACACACAGACACACCCATCAGCTTTTAAAGGCATAGAGGGATGTTGCTCTGCTACACTTTTACCCCGGTACCTAGTACTAGATTACAGCAGCTAAAGCTCGATTCAATACAAAGAATCAGAATCTAGTCTGTCCAGTGATACCTCAGTTGTTATGTGTCTCAACATGGATGGTATGTTTCACCTCTCGGGCATCATTTCACTCCACTCTTGAAATTAAATTCTTCGCAACTATAACTCCAATACATAACAGATTGCTTATGACTGGACACCTGATAATACTCTTTGAAACTGCAATTATTTTGGTTGCACAGTAAACATACTAACAAGTATTTACCACCAAACAAGCCTGAGAGTAGGGAAAAAGTCTTACATTTTTAAACCATAATATATTTTAATTAGTGCCTTGCTTTACAAGTTACCACATTTAATATCACACATAGGTAAAAATGTGACAGTCTCTATCACAGCATGAAAAACTATGTTGCCCACTATCACTAAACCTTATGAAATGCATCTGTTTTGAAGTTTCTGAAGGATCAATGCCTTCATCTGTACTTGCTATATGCCTCATACACATCACACTGGCCACACATCTTTAATTACTGTTGTTACATTCCAGATCCAGTACAAGCCAACATTCAGCCTTGACAAGTGCCAGCTAATTTATTTATTGTAATTATTTTAGCATATTTGCTATTCTAACAGACAATGTAATGCTAAACATATCTGAGGGTAAAGGAGCATTATTTAGATTTAAAACCATAATACTTATGATTTTTAAAATAAAAAAAAAGAGTTTTCTGAGCAGCCAATGCAGTGGCAGTATAGTCGGGTGCTAAAATAAATCAGCACCTACAGTAAAATGGTTGATGTACAGACAGCTGTTTGACTTCTTCATTCAAGGCAATTATTTTATTAAAATAAAATAGTTAAAAAAGATTATTTAAAAGATAAGATGTAAATGAAATGAGATTATCTAAATATGATTGGTGGTGTAAAGGATAAATTCTTTGGTCACATGCTATCCAGTTTATGCTTAAAAGTTATGACTAGCCACTTCCTGTAAACTTATTACATTTGCATTCCATCTTTATGATATAAAACAAAATGGATGCATGGCACCTAGTCATAAAGTACCAAAGTACAATCCTGGGAGGGGAAAGCATTGAAGAAGGTCTTGCTAAGCAACACATCTTAAATATATATTCATATACAGTGCAAACATCTGACAGAATGTAAGTCAAGTAGGGGATGATAGTTTACTTAATAACTAATTAAGCTGAAAATTGAGATGGGCTATAACAGCTTTGATTTGGCTTGGATAGATACCAACAGAGGGTATTAGTGCAGCTATTTAATCCACTGGTATCCTAGCAGGTTTCATTCTTATTTGGTGTACACCCAGTCCATGTAATCTGACTAGCATCACACAGGGATTCCAAAATGTAAAGATGGTAGCTAATTAGACATCCATATAGGATACATCTGGCAATTATAGCACCTATGATTTTAAAATGAAAAAGTAAATCTGTATCTACTTCAGATGCACACCCAAGACAACATGTTCTGAGTAAAAGCAGACCTTCGCTAGCTATAGGATGCACCCATCAGAAAAACAGCCACTAGCTGCCTTTGACCTTCACTGAAAACAAGCCATAAGCTTATTGCTACTGTACCAAGCAAACAGTAAATAACCAAATAATCAGTCATTCCAGGAGACCACAAGATATGGCACAGTAACAGAGCATTCTCGGTAGAAATGGGCTTTCAATAGTTACCGGGTGTACATAGACTAGCAGCCATAAGCAGAAGACCACCTTGACCATCCCATGAAAACAGGCTAGAGTTCTAGTGAAACTACAGCCAATGAGCATTAGATTACTAAAGAAAAAGGTATACTAGAAGGCTACAAGGTAAGTCACAGCTGTTAGTTAAAGTCAATGAATAAGGGGAGGGGAAAATGGCAATTCAAATAGTATAGTGAAGCACTGATTAGGGAGCTAAATAGTGGAGAATTGGAGGGTAAGAGTATTAGTGGGCTTTGAATTGTACAGCAACATTCTAAAGTAAAGAATAGGTGCCAGGAATAGTCTCATAAATGAGTGGAAACACAGCAATGGAAGAAGACTAATTACAGAAAGTATAGTGTATGAAATGATGTAGCTAGAGAGATAGATAGAGAGATAGACAGACAGATAGATGGATGATATGATAAATATTAACAGCAAAAGAACTTATTACAGGAAAGAAAACTGAATCACAGGCAGTGAGGAGGCATACAAATAAAGATAATATCAATTGTTCAATATAGTATAAACTGATTGACCTGATCCTGTTTTACATAGAAGGATATCAAAAGACGTTCTTCTAAACTACAAAAAAATAAAATGCGCATGTACAATATTTTATGGCACAAAGCAGAAGCTAAGCAAAGTGTAAAGTTGTAGCAATGAAGTATTTATGAACGCGTACAAAACATTAATAGAAAGAATATAATATCTTAAAAAACACTGATCACTATTGTCATATTATAGGGTGAATGCTACATCCCATATACCTTTTTTGTATAAAATAATATTGTCAAGTGTTAATATATGTATAATTATTGTAACATATCTAAGTGAAGATATTCTGACATGAAATGTATCAAACATAACGAAAGCTTGTCAGTTTATTTATATGTACTTAAGTCATACCTGAAAATATTTAATTTGAATCAGATCACTTAGCATATAACAAATAGTAAATAAATACATTTATAGAAGTGTTTGAGGCAGAAAGCTGAGTACTTCAGATTCTACTGGTGTCTGTTGGTATTTCCTTACTAGTGCTTATTAATGGGTACATCATTTTTAATTTTATTTTGTTTATTTTACCACTTGTGACAGGCTAAACAATGAAGTCTCAGAAGGCCCCAGTAAGATGCATCCATTATTATATTATTTTATTATTAGTTGGAATAGATATTTTGTGTGCCCGTGTTAACAAAGTGATGGTAATATTGCTTAAGACACTGTCACTGGTGTCATTGTAAAGACATTCCAGCAACTGACAAGGACAGTGAAGTAGCAGTAAAATAGCTCTCCCACCAAAAGTGCAAGAAGGAAGCAGGCAGTCCAAATGACTGCATATCAGCTTGCTGTTATGCTTTGGCATGGAGAGGCAGAACAGTAAATGAGGTATGCAGCACAGCACTGGAAAAGGTTTAGCCAAAGCAGGTTATCATGTACAGGAATACCCACATTTTCTAAAGAAAAGAATACCAGGTCTTTGATTTGAACAGAGACAGGAGTTACTGAAGCATGGCCATCTCATGCATTGTGCAGCAGATGGCAGTGATAACAAAGATACATGCAGAAGTAATGAGCACACAGTGCTAAACACAGTCATGTACCCAAGCAACTTAGTAAAAAGGATATGGACAACACATGAGACATGAGTTATCCTCCCACTGCACTTGGTATACCAGGCAATCAGCAACATGCTTCAAGTGTTTGCAAAAGACAGTTTTACTGAAAACCTGTAGTATGCTTTAATGTATAAACAAGTGTGAAATGAACAGCAAATTTGACAGGCATATAACACTAACATCAAGGCAAGAGAAACACAGGAGGAAATGCGGCATATGTCGTGGTTTCAGGTAAAATTTCATATTCCTAAACAATGCCAGAAGATGTTATTCCAAATGTTGACCAAGAGACAAGTGATAATGCCCAAAAGAGTTAGTTATATAGGTATATTATGGACTGCTCAGGGGTACTGTGATATCTGACACCAGAGTCAGTGGGACGTTTTTTTTCCAAACACCTTTATTGAATTATCACTTGTGACATAGGCAAATTTACATTTATATAAAAATAATCAGACTATAATTAACATACATATTTACTTCACATATATTGCTATATATCATAGAAACTAAGCAACATTACATAAATTATTCAAATCATGCCTTTTTTAAACAAGAAACATCTTTATTAAACCATCACTTACTACATAGACAATCATAGAGTTATAAAAATGAAAACAAACCGCACAGACACAATCCTAGATGCAAGCATTTTATATCACAAACCATACTGACACACTCCCAGTTGCAAACATTATGCATCACTTTTAATCTCACCCAATCATTTTCAGTCAAACATTGCATAGTTCATTTAAGTCATGCCACCTTTTAAACCTCATTCCTCCCTTGTATGCATTGTTCCCACAATTCAGTCCTAAAAGGTCCATTCCCCTCTAACGTCTACCATATTGGGCATTAGTGTGCTTAGAAAATAGAATACTTTTGGATTTATCTTTGCAGTTTGTGTTAATAAAATAAATCATATGCACTGGATTTTAATACAAATTTGATCTTCTGCTACAGACATTCTGATACAGATTGTATCTAACAAGAAAGAATTATGAAATTGTATTTGTTTACGTAATGCCATTGATTGCGTCATACAGACATAAAAACACACACACACACACACACACACACACACACACACACACACACACACACACACACACACACACACACACACACATATGCACAAACGCACACTCACTCCACAATCAGAGTTTATTGCTTTTTAATTTTTTTAGCTATTTAAAATGAGCATTGTAGTGTGCTAAATACTGGATAAAACAGGTGTTTATGGCTCAAAGCAGATAATATGCAAAACACATGTATATAAGAGATATGTATACTTTTTGATTGCTTAATGAGGAAAGAGCAATAAAAAGTAAAAAAAAAAAACATCTATTAAAAGAGATATTTCATCTTAATAAAAAATGTTGCTCTCCCAGCAGTAAGTTACCAAATGAAAATGGTATAAGGTGCAGTGGCACAGCAGTAGCATGCTCGCATCACAGCAAGAGCTTGTCTGATTTCATTCTTAGCTGGAGTGCCTTCTTTGCAGAGTCTGCATGTCTCCCTCCATTTGTGTGAGTTCTCTCCAGGTGCTTTGGTTTCCTCACACATTGCAAAGACATGCAACTGGAGTGTTTCTCCCTGGGCATCCACTGAAAATTGGCTTTGTTCCAAGTAGGACTTTCCCAGTAACCAAAATGTTAAATAAGACTTATTTTTTTATGTATTTATGTTTGCTGTTTGCAAATTAATTTGATGCTGTGTGTAGGTATGCCCATTTTTCATCTGGCTCTCCATGTACATTAAATCACCCTTTTGGAATGGCCTATTTTTTTTTTTTTTTTTTTTTAGAAGCCCATTTCTTAATGCATAATAATAGACACTCCTCTTTTATTTGATTAATGCATTGATGACTACAAGGTGTACGAATAAGAAAGCAGCCTCTCACACTCCCACACAATACATTTCACCCTGTAAATCCTCAAAGGTAGCCTGGGGGTCCACCAGCAATTTTCCAAGGAAATATTACAATGCGCAATGTCAGGCCTCTACAACATATTGGCTTCTAGAGTGCCTCTTGCTTCTTAGAGCAGCCACACTGAAAAAAAAAAAAAAAAAAACATGGGGAAGCCAGGTACAACTGATGTACCCTGGAGGAGTGTATGCCAAAACTATGTTTGCTGCCCAAGACAAATGTATCATCCATTTATTCCAGTGATAGGCAACTATTTCAGGGGAGGAAAATGTTGCAGTTTAGAAATGCTGCCAGCATGTCCGAGATTGCATAAATGCAAAGGCTACCCATCATTTAACATTGTAATGGAACTTGGTATCAGATCATAAAACATCACATGACAATGCCACTGCACAATTCACAGGATGCACTATGAATGGTGAGACAGGCAACTCTTGTTGGTTACAGAGAGAAGTTAGAGCAGATAATTTCAATGGTGGCAGTATCAAAATGTGAAAAATCAAATCCTGACTCACTAGTAATGTTATGTTCTTTCCTTCAGTTCAAGGAACAATGACAACATTATGTTGAATAGCCTTGTGACTTATCAAGCCAAGCATTAGGTGCACATATTTAGTTACTCTAATAATAGTGACAATGATGCATGCTTTATGTAGCTGGCACTTAACACGTACCTTTGCCACAAATGCCACATCATAAATTCAGTACACAGCTCCAATAAGATTGGTCCGGTTCCCCACTATGATGAGCATCAGCAAATCAACTGTATTCTGCTTGTCATAGCTACATATGGTACTAAAGGTACCTGACTTGTGGACCATTTCTGAGTTGAAGTTATGCAAGTTGTTCACTCCCTGGTGCACTGCTACCACCTTTCGCTTTCACAGGCAGTGTGAATCCTTTATTTAAGTGCCATCTGGTTGTCAGATTTGCACTATATCTGCCCTTTTCCCACATAGGTCTTCTCACCACATAACATGGAGGACCTCTGTTTTCTGTTGCCTGGCAAATTAGGTATGCCAGAAGTGTGTACACACTGCTACATAAGTATGCCAGTGTTATGTACATTGTAACTTTGCTGGCATCTGGGGGATGGTCGTTGCATGTGGACCTTAGAAAATCCTTCCCATCTGCTCTTGAACATGTCATTACATGGTCAAGAAATCTTTCTGCCTACCCTTTAGTTTTCAGGCCCTGTAGGGCATTTCCTTTACTACCTTCTCATGACTGTAGACTTAGCCATCAATGAAGAGTATTTTTCATGGTCTGGCTCTTCAGAAACCTCTGAACATTGCCCATATTGCCTACTTGTAGTAACCCACCAAGATGCTCCACTGTTGCTACCGTGGCACTTTAATTATTGTTGTCATAAGCTTCTCATCTGTTTGCATAGCTATATAATGTCATTTATTTGGACATATATATTTTCATAGTATTAGAATACTGCAAGGATTGCTCTAACAGATTCAATTGTTGGGTGCACCTTTGCAAGCTTAGGTCTGTATTATGGATTGCATTCAGGTTTTCTCCTGTAGAAA